>NW_023396967.1:146175-433186 GCF_011125445.2 Fundulus heteroclitus
TCATGGTAGCAGGCGCTAAATGATAGCCTGCTACCAGGATAGCTTACTCAAAAACATTTCAAATGAGACAACAATAAACATATACCCTTCCTGGACGGTGATGCAAAACAACAACAAAAAAAAAAAAAAACGGCCGACGCTGCCATGATCGCCGCGCAGGAAAAAAAAAAAACAAAGCTTACCGTTCATCTACTCGGCCAGTTTTCCAGTCTTTTTAAGCCCTCGAACCTCAAGCCATCGTTTGAGCTGAAGGTTGGTGTGTTCTTCCACAGTGCGACCAGTAATCCGTGTGCCTGGGACATCTTCTTGGGAAAGTTTAACGGCTGTAAAGTCGGTCATATCTGTTATCCGTGCGTTCTCTCCTGTATGCGTTCTCTCCTGTATGCCCTACCTAAGCGGCAAAAGGGGCGTTGCTCTTGAGACGGTGACGTCACGTGCGCGGTACCGCATTGAATTGAATTGAATTGAATAGATTGATTGAAAGTAATGCATAACCATGCATATGCCTGCAGGTATATAAATTATTTCAAGTAAGAATCTGAAAATTGTAGCATAAAAGTTAATGTGACCCACTATCCTGTGATACCCCTAAATTTTACCAATTACTTTCAGAAATGACCTAATTAACACTACGGGGGCCGCCTCCTGGCGGGACATGCCTGGAACATTTGGGACAAATGCTCGAGCCACCTCAGCTGACTTCTCTCAATACAGAGGAACAGGGCTCCACTCCGAGCCCTTCCCCATGTCCAAGCTCCTCAACCCTTCCAAGGTTGAGGCCGGCCACGCTGCAGAGGAAGCTTATTTCAGCCACTTGTATTTTGTTCAATCGGTCATGACCCAAATTTCATGACCATAGGTGAGGGTCTTCAACCACAACAAATAGGTGCGGTGAACACATTACTACAACGGCCGCGCCGATCCGTCTGTCAATCTCCCTCTTCATTCTCCCCTCACTTGTGAACAAGACCCCACCATACTTAAACTCCTCCACTTGAGGAAGGAACTCTCCCCGCCAACCTGGAGTGGGTTAGCCACCTTTTTTCGGTCTATCAGTCACAAATTGAAAGTTGGCCATTGTGGAAGAGTGACCAGAATAAGTAGATTGTGGCAAAGAATATCAACAACAAACATTTGCGAGTTGTCCCTAACATGTACTGTAAGCAGCAACAACGTTGAAGAAACGTCATGTGCGACAGAAAACTAACACTGTAAATACCCTGAGCAGACACTGCGACGTGATTGGCCGACCTGTTTTGGGTCGGTCTCAAACGGTTTTGGGGGCAGTTTGAGAACGCACAAATACCGAGAGAAATCATCTTGCAGGCGGGGTTACCAGTCAAAGCCTAAACCATAAACCGAAGAGGAATCTACAGATAAACTTTATGTTCACAGTGACTCGTTATCCAGTCTAAATGACCTTGAGCTAATTTACTAACTAAAATTGGTTCTTGGTGTGCAAATCTGAATCACCTCATTAAACTTTGTGGTTGCAATAAGACAAAATGTGAAAAGTTTTAGCTGTTTGGATACTTACGCATGGTGCCGTGTGGTTGAATGAAGGGTTTCTGCAGTGAAGCGGTTTAGTCTTATAAAATAGTTGTCAACACATTAAACCATTTTAAAAAAGACTGAACTCACGCACTAAAGTCAAAGTCTGCAATTCTAAAATGTTTGTCTGCAACAAAATTTAAGATGAGAGCCTTATTTAGTTTTTTCCTGTTATAGTATGAATAAAGGGGTACATAAACTATGGTGAATATATTGAATTCTTTTATTAATCCACATTTTGTAAGACTTGGAATTTACTTTGCTATCCAGAGCTTATCCTTTAAAAGCAGCCTAATAAAAACCCCAGATCCCTTTTTACCCACTTATCGCGTCCTTCGCAAAGTTTTTTTCTCTCCTACTCTTTCCATACTACTTTCCACTTCACCTCCACCCCCCCACCCCACCCTGCTCTGGCTCCAGTTAAAAGTAAAAAAAAAGAGCACCGAGAGATCACCGTTTGATTTCCCCCCCCTCCCCCCCCCACCCGATTTGCGTTAGAAAATATCAGCTTCCTCAAATACGCTCCCAATCCATCACAGCTTCAAAACAAGCTTCACCTCTCATCAGCGTGTTTGCTAAATAAATAAATAATTCACAGTAAACATCCTCTTTAAAGTCTTTCCATCTGTCTTCCCGGCTCTAACTCTCCTTTCAGTTTTACTGGCCAGGATCCTAAACCCATCTCGTCTCATCGTCCCTAATCTTAGCTCCGACTGTCTCCTGTCCGATCCAGTTGCTGTCACCACTATTATTAAGTCTGTCTAATTGAACCAAGTTCTTTCAGCGGATATGTGTGTGCGCCATGCTGTGGCTAGGCTCTCTGGAGCCAGGTGGCCACGTGTCTGGCTTGCACTCGGGAGACTTTTATTCAACCATATATATATATATAATATATATATATATATATATATATATAATATATATATTATATATATATATATGTGTATGTCGTGATGAGCTCAGAGAGAAAGAAACAGTAGGAAGTCAAAGACTTGGCAACACTTGCATGGAGAGATCGGATATAACTGGGGAGTGGGATATTTGGACAATATGTTTAGAGTTTTGGCAGCTATAACTCGAGTGGTTCTGAGCGTTCTCGAAATGTTAATGGGACTGCAAAGGACAGATAACGCGTGCAGATTTCAGAAATGTAGCTCAGTGACTAAACCTTGACAGGGTCATTTAGGAGAATTTGATGGGTCCCACAGATATCAGGCCGAGACTTAAACGGCTACGATAATAGAACATAAATCTGCAAAAGAAAAGAAAAACAAGCATAAGAGTGCAATAAACTTTTGAAACAAAGCTCCTCTGAATCGTGCAACAACCCAAAAATGTGTTAGGTGTGGTGGAATTGTGGCACGTCAGCTAATTGTGCAGCTTAAAGTATACTTCAACCCAAGTTGCAAACCAACTTGCAGAAGCTGCTGATTTGCCCTGACGTCATTTAAAGCTGCAGAGCAGATTTCTGCTTCAGCAAACATCTACTCATTTTGACCCAAACCAAGAGGGTGTATCACAACACAAAAACATCTCTTTTTCACAGTGTGTTGCCTCGTCTGGTGCGGGTGTTTACTTCGTTCACTCATGCTGTCGGACGATAAACGCATACTGGGACTGAACACATTTGTGGCAGTTCCTAGTTTCTGGTCTGGGCTCTCTCTATGTTTCCCGTTACAACTGATCAACAGCTGGGTAATGAAAGTCAGACCCTGAAACGGCCATAAAATTATTTCACAATGAGCAAAGTGTCATAAGAGGACCTGGTGTTTATGCATTTATACAAACCCCCCGCCCCCCACCCCCCCCCCCCCCGCCACAAATCCAAGTAATTTACTTTAGCTCTGCTGGTCTGATTTGGCCTTCAGATGCATCCACATGTTGGTTTACTCAGAACCTTGTAAGACCAGAATGCTGTTTTTTTACATAAGCATGCATTCATCAAAACAGAGCAGTTCACTAACAAACTAAATGCAGTAACCGCTTAATTCCCATGGCCTTGTCCTTGACCCCAGCCCTGATCCCGTGACCCCAAGCTCCCTCTTTAACCAGCACATTAATCATAGGAAGCCCTTCACGCCCGTTGAGTCTTTTTAAGCTACACAGTTATAAGAAGTTTCCATTTTCATTTAATTCCTCCACTGTTTGTTTCAATGCATCTCAAAGACACACAGAAGGAATTTCTAATTATCTGTAATGCTTTGTGTTGTTTGATTCAGTTTTCGGTAAGGACTACTGTGTCTTTTTCTGACAGAAGGATTTTAACAACTGTGACAGAATGAATTTATCCAATGTGTTAAAATCTCAACAGATAAAATTTTTTTAACAGGCAGGACATGAGGAACACCTACTGCATGTGTGTGTAGTTCTGTATTTAGCACCAGAATAAGACGCTGTTGGTAAATGACTGATAAACTAGTTATTAATGAAACTGTAAACACTTAATGAACCATCAGTGGGGAGTTATTTAATAAAAGCATGAGGACGAAGGTAAAAGTGACCACCGGGTTTCCAATAGTGATAATAAGTTCTGTTTATAATGACTTGTTAATGGTGTATAGTTTTGCCAGCGTTAATGTCGTCATTAATTACGTGATTATTAATTCGTTATAAACCTTTTTACAATGGCTGTATTTTTTTAGAGCGGTGCTAGCACTGTTGTGTGGATGCCACTAAAAGTGTCCCTCTGAGACCAGTCAGCCTTAAACCTTAAAGATAAAACCCCATTTGTGTTAAAAGCATGCAGGCCTCACTCCAACTGAATTGCTTTGTATGGTATTATGTAAATGTATGTCCCCGCGGCATACAAATCACAGTCAGCAGCCCCTTTGACTCATAAAAAGCGTTGTTCTTTTCTTCTTACCTTTAAAACAAACCCATTTTCAATGTGCTCCTATGTCTTTGTCAGAGCCTGAGGTCCCTCCCGGGCGTGTGAAATAACTGTGTGAAAAGCTGGACTCTAAATGGCTTGGGTGTGACGGCCACTGGTTTGCCAATCATTTCATTGCTTTCAAGAGACTGACAAGACTGTCAGAAAGAAAAAGGGGAGTGGGGAGCTGCTTTTCAGATGAATCAGGGCACTGCAAAGAAACAAATACATGGATACGCAGAGACTGAAAGAGGATCACAACAGATTTCACTCTGATAGTCTCGGAAAATGTTTTTAGAGGCGGCAAGGCTTGTGTGAAAAGTGTTTCATTCATTAAAAGCAAACTTTCAAGAAAGGGAACCTTTGATAAAAAGCAAATTAATTCAATTAAGTCAGCAAATGTTAAGCCTCGTTGTGTAATTATCTTGTAGTGTTTCTTCTCTGAGGCACATCGAATTATCAGGCTATTAAGATATTAGCTCTGTTTCCTTTTTTCTTGTTATGAATGCCTTGAACATCCATTAACGGTGGTAACTAGCACAGATCTGGAACATCTCAACAAGTCATGCATTATATAGACCTCAAGCATATAATTCTGATCATTTTGAAGATTATGGCTCACAGCTAATGATTTTATTACATAAAATATAAACATTTCACAAGATTTTTAACAGAGAAACCTTCCATATCCAGTATGGTGAATGGAATCAACATTTGGCTGGGACTCCCTACGCACACATTACTGCATCAATGCAGCATGGAAGCATTGTTCTTAAACATAAACCTTTTTACTCAATGATCTTGTCTGTTATTATTTCAAACCCTCTTTTTGGCAACTGATTTTGCTTTATGGTTGACATCTTCTTCATCGATGACGTTATCACCTTCTCTTATCTTCAGTAGTTACTCTAAGACCAACCAAATCAGTGATTAACAGCTCTTCTCTGACAGGCTACATTCTTAATAATTTAAGTTATTTCAGTCAACCTTGACAGAGGTATGTAATCCTCAACGTTCACTAATTCATCACTTTGATGACTGTGATTAACATTTAATCTTTTTCAATTTTACTGAACCTTGATTATTACCATTTAGAAAAATCACAATTCCCAGCAAAAGCTAACGATGCGATTAAGGATAAAATGATGCACCAACATTCAATAACTGAAGGGCCTCATTTTAGAAGACAGAACGCTGGAAAGGTAATTCTTTAATGTAGTACTTAATTAAATCCATCTGAAGGTGTTTGTCAGGGTTCAGTTTTTGCCCTGTATCACCATGGACAGTTCCAGATCCTTCCACCATTCACTCAGCCCAGGTCCACTCCACTCTAATCACCTCCACCTGCCATCAGCAATCAAGCCAAGCCTCATTCCAGCTGTCCAACCTCCTATATAAACTCACTTCAGTCCGCTCTTCCCCGCGGTTCATCTTCACCCAAACCTCGTCTGCCAGTCAGAGCTTCCCACGTCTGCCAGTCAGAGTTTTTCCCCACATCTGCTTGACATCGTTTCCCACGTCTGCCTGTCAGAGTTTCCTTCGTCTACCCCTGCCTGCCCGTCTGCAAGTACTCTCTCTGCTGTGCTGCCTCCAGCTCTCTCACCATCCACCTGCTCCATCTCGGTAAAGACTCTCTGGTTTCTCATCCTCCACAACCCATCATCTTCAATAAAAAGCTAAAACGTGGCTCCGATTGTGGCTAAATTTGGGTTCAAAGCCTGACAGTGTTGTTCTGTGTTTTTTCTCTTTTTTACATTTTACTCTTGCACCTCACACTGATCCAAACTGTTTCATTTCAATATTTCCAAGACTAATGGCAAATGCAAATCAAAGAAACCTGCAAAAGCTCGGGATCATTTCAAAACAAAACAACAGCTATTTAGCTCGTTTAATGTATTAATAAATTATGTTACCACAGTGGCATAACATAAATTGTTTAACATGCTAAAATTGTTAAATTAGGTGTGCTGAGGCATGGAAATATCTAAAACACAGAACAAGTTGTGTCAACACAGAACCCAGTCTATGAATCCGATCAAAAGCATTAATATGTTCAAATGAGAGACTGCATAAGAAATGATAATACCTGGTGGGATTATTGTTTAAAATTTGAAGGTTGTTCATGAACAGTGTTGATATAAAAGGTTTGTTTCTAATGGTATCTTGATTGCAGTTAGAAGTGTCTGCAAGTGGAGAGAAACCCTTATAATAGTACATACACATGCACTCACCTTCCATTTTATTAGGTATTCAATGGGTTGTTTACACAAATAATGGATATTTGGCAAGAAAGGCTATTACAAACACTCAATGCAATAACAATTGTGCACACTATTGTCTCTAGATCCCAACACATCAAACTTTAAAGAAGAGAGGCTACAGCAGCAGAAGACCACAGCAGGGACATCTTTTGTAAGCTGCGAACAGGAAAAGTAGGCTATAATTTGCATAAGATAGCCAGTAACAGATTGGAACAACAATGCCTAGTTTAATGAATTTCAGTTTTAGAACTGACTTTCAGAAGGTTAGGTCAGAATTTGGATCATACACCCTACCTTGTAGCAATGGTGCAGGCTGGTAGAGTTATAGTATGAGGGAAATGACAGCTCCGCCTGGCAGAATGGCCTACATTGTTGATCAAATATGCTTTAAGTGATTCAGTCTAAAGTTACTGCAGTTCTAGTAAAGATGTTGATAAATATAATTTACTGTGTCTTCTAAGTTTAAAAAGGACTTTTATAGTGTTTATTTAGAAAAAGAACTTTAGGTGAGGCTTACATTTTTTGATTTTTCCTTCGTTTAATCACAAATAAATCAGACATAGTAACGTATGATACGGTTGCACTGGAATTATATTATTTTATGTCCTAGATTTACATTTGTACCAAAAGCCTGCAATTAGACCTGGTCATTTTGGCGCTATTCTTGATTTATTCCAGTTGTGTGATCTCAGCCGGAAATTGCTTCTGAAGCCATCTGGTCTTAACAGGTTTTAAATCCATACAGCAGGTTTTCATACAATATACAGTATGTAAGCTAATTCCTTCAGACAGCTGAAAAAAATGTTCAAATTGTGCAGCAGAATTCCTGTCTTTATTAAAATGAGATTTGTTTGGCTTGTGCTGTGCCATGAGAAGGATTATGAAGAGTCAGTTTAAAACCTCTCTGGGCCTGACTTGTAGCTTCTCTAACCAACACGCCTCAGCTTGCAGTGCTTAATCTGTACAGTTCATTATTGATTTATTGACACTGAGCCACCAATCAAGTATAATTACATTCCAAACTGTATTACGGCAACAGTCTTCTCTGCTGTGCGAAAGCCAAGAGTGAGACTTATGGGCTCCGCTGAAAGTCAGATATGCACAGAGATGCATGCTTTGGATTTTTCAAGGCTTTGATGAAGGGCGGTATGATGGGGTGAGTGGAGGAGAGGGGCCGTCGGCAGCTGCTGTGTGTTTGGTATGTGTACTATCCATTACAATAGATTGTGTAGCTTTTACCATGCCATTTCAACATTCTTCTGGAGTGACAACAGGAGGTCAAACAGTATAATTATTCAATATGTACTTACATGAACACAACAACAATCCCATTCAGATTGGTTTACACACAATCAGTTTTGTCAAGTTTTCAAACGAACCTGTAATTCATGGGGTTTCCTAGAAACCACAGAGCACAAAGGGAAAACTTCAAAGCTCAGAGCAAGACTGCTAAAAGGCTGTAAAATCTAGCACTGCTTTGGGAGTAAAAGCATCTTTACAAAGCCAAACTGTGGTACAGACAAAGAAATAAAAGCGTCACTAATCCCACCTGAATCAGGTGTGCTTCAGCAGTGAAACCAGGGTCTTAGTAAATAAATCCAGTAGTATTGAAAAGTTCACGTACTGAAAAGTGGTTTCTAGTACTTTTCCATTGCAGCAATAAGGTTCTGGGTTTGAATCCCAGCCTGGGGTCTTTCTGCATGCAGCCTGCATGTTTGCATGCTCTCTCTGTTCATGTGTGGGTTCTCTCTCTCTAGGTACTCATGTTTTTGGACTGTGGAAGGAAGCCAGAGTGCCAGATTAATTGAACTCTCTAAATTACTAATTATTAGTATGTGTACATGGTTGTGTGTCTCTGTGTTGCCCTGTGATGGACTGGCAACCTGTCCAGTGAGTACCCCCCAAAACTGCACAGGACCTGGCTTGGTTGAACTGAACTCTGAAGCAGTTCGAATAAATAAGGGAATGCCAAGCAGACCGGAGGCCATTCCAAAAGCAGGAAGTTGACTACACTGCAAAACAATCTGGGTAAATACAAATGTAATAGAGAAATAATACTAATGAAGCAAATCATATATTGTAAATACCTTGGTCAACATCCTAACCTTGCCTGCAAGAGGAACTCGTGTGGTATTTGTACCTTCACAAACACACGAGAATCCATCTTGTACCACTCCGGCTTCAACCGTTTGTCTGAATAGTAAATTTAATTTAATACCTCTTTTAAGGTAATTATTTTTAATCTAATAATGTGACCTCATCGGAACACACATTTTAATACATGACAGACAGACTTAATTGCCATTCATCTGCACGTTCATAAATGTACATCTGAGCTAAATTAGTCCTTTTTGACTTTATATACTTTTTGGAAATAAATTAAATAAAGTCTGTTTTAGTTCACTTAACATAAATACTTGTTTGATAAAAATAAAATAAAACAAAGTCATAGACTTCACGCGACTAATATTCTCTTCATAAAAAGGTTTTTGTTTTCACTAAACAAATACTTAAAAAACAGTCTTGACCTGACATATTTTTAACAGCTAATAATGATATTGCAAAACTTGCCATTTAATCAAATATAACCAACATTCTTTCTAAATCTAGCTATTCATTTTTTGAAGAACATTGAACTTGTTTCTTGTTTTTACAGTATTAGAGCAGCAAGGAGTGGTTTTACAAAACAAAACAGAGTATAACACCACGTGTAAGCTGTATTGTTACTTTGTCTTATTTTTATGTAAGATTTTTGAAATGGCTATGAGTGAAACTGTAACGTACAGGAATAAGGACCCAATATGCACACAAACAGGTATGAGCCTTTAAGTGCTTTATTTTCTCGAGCTCTGAGCGTGTCGGGGAAAACGCGCAGGCAGCGCGGCACGGGGGAGCGCACAGCAGGCAGCTCTCCAACTGGAAACCCCCTGTGGCAGACACTACAGGTTAGTGATCGGGAAAAAAGGGAAAAAACTGGCAAGGAGGGAGAAGGAAGATCACTAACCTGGTAGGGAGTTTCAGAGCTCGGGTCCGGTTCAGGTCCGGGGCGGAGGTCCGACGGCGGACAGTAATGTGAGGCCGTTGAGCGGCAGGCAAACAGGGGCAATCCAGCAGGGAAATCCAGGTCCGTTCCAAGGTCTGTTAACTGATGGGCAGAGATGCAAAGGGGTCAGGCAGATTCGAAGACTTAAACAGAGCGGGGGTCCGGTACACAAACAGGCTATCCAGGGCAGAGACAGAATCGGTGGTCAGAAGGCTGATCAGGTCGGGCACACCGGCGGGCGAACAGGAACAATTCAGGGGTCTGGCAGGCTCGGTAAACGGTGACGGAATCAGGTCGGAAAACGGTAAATCTGGCAGGTTTCAGAAACGCTGGAAAGTAACAAGGGTTGGCTTGAGACAATCTGGCACTGGAGGCTGATCTGGACTGGGTATATATGGAGGTGAGACAGGTGGAACCAGTGAGGACTAATTGCAGAAACGAGGAGTGGAGCAGGTGTGCTGAATTGTGTATCAGCTCCAGTGCCAGGAACGTTACAGAGCCCCCCCCTTAAGGGCGGATTCCAGACGCCCTAGGCTGGTCTGGATGGGCTCTGTGGAAGTCCCTAATGAGGGACTTGTCAAATATGTTCCGGGACGAGACCCATTGACGCTCCTCTGGGCCATAACCTTCCCAATCGATGAGATACTGAGTACCTCGGCCCCACCTTCTGGACCTGAGAATGCGCCTCACCGTGTAGGCAGGAAAACCATCGACGAGCCGGGTGGGAGGTGGGGGCGTGGAGGCGGGCAACAGGCAGGAAGTCTTGAAGGGCTTAACTTGGGACACATGGAAGGTAGGATGAACCCTCATAGACGGAGGCAGGCGGAGACGGACCGCCACCGGGTTAATTACCTTGGAGACAGGAAAGGGACCAACAAATCGAGGAGCCAGCTTCTTGCAATCCACCTTAAGTGGAAGGTTCCTGGTAGAAAGCCAGACTTTATCCCCGCGTGTATACTGAGGGGCTGGGATCCGCCGGCGGTTGGCAGCCCGCGCCTGGGACTGGGAGGAGGTGAGAAGGGCCCTTCTAGCCCTCCTCCAGGCTCGCTGACACCTTAGGGCGGACAAATGGGCCGAGGGAACCCTGGCCTCTCTCTCCTCAACAGTAAACACCGGTGGTTGAAACCCATACACAATGTAAAAAGGGGAGAGACCGGTTGAGCTGGAGGGCGTTGAATTGATGGCGTGCTCCACCCAAGGGAGGTTACTGGCCCACTTGGTGGAGTCGGACCCACAGATCAGGCGGAGCTTAGCCTCCACCTCTTGGTTGAGCCTCTCCGTCTGGCCGTCAGTCTGAGGATGGAAACCAGAGGAGAGGCTAACTGAGATCCCCAGCATGGCACAAAACTCTTGCCAGTAACGGGCCACAAACTGGGGTCCCCTGTCCGAAACTATGTCGGAGGGCAACCCGTGAAGCCGAAACACTTCCTTCGCCAGAATGAAGCCCATCTGCTTGGCCGAAGGGAGTTTTGGTAAGGGAACCAAGTGGACCATCTTTGAGAAGCGGTCTACAATGGTCAGGATGACCGAGTTGCCCTCGGAAACAGGCAGGCCCGTGACAAAGTCCATAGACAGACTGGACCACGGCCGGGAGGGAACAGGCAGGGGTCGGAGGAGACCGGACGGGGGTTTTCGTGAGACCTTCGCCTGGTTGCAGTGGGTACAGGCCAAAACAAACTCCTTAACGTCCCTAGACAGCGTGGGCCACCAGAACTGGGTGCGTACAATGTGTAGCGTCTTGGTGATGCCCGGGTGACAGTACAAACGGGAGCTGTGGCAGAACTCGAGGACCCTGCCTCTTAGTGGATCAGGGACGAAAAGTCTCTTCTTGGGGCAAGCCTCGGGGACACGTACCCCATTGAGAGCGTTCCTGACCTCTGTTTCCAACCCGATCCGGGTAACCGCACATCTGACCGACTCAGGGAGGATGTATCCCTGCGTCTGCTCAGGGACTTCCTTCTCTGCCTCAAACATACGGGACAGAGCATCGGGCTTGAGGTTCTTGGAGCCAGGCCTGAAAGACAGGGAAAAACTGAAACGGCTGAAGAACAGAGCCCATCTAGCTTGACGAGGGTTGAGTCTCTTAGCTGTCCTTAAATACTCCAGATTCCTGTGATCTGTCCACACCAGGAAGGGAAGTTTGGACCCCTCCAGCCAGTGCCTCCACTCCTCCAGAGCTAACTTGACTGCCAAGAGCTCCCGGTCTCCAACGTCATAGTTGCGCTCTGCCGGAGATAACTTTTTGGAGAAGTAAGCGCAAGGGTGTAACCGACCCTGTTCAACTTTCTGGCTGAGTACTGCTCCAACTCCAGAACTAGAGGCATCAACCTCCACGATGAACTGTTTTTCAGGGTCAGGGGCGACCAGTACTGGGGCTGAGGTAAACAGGCGTTTTAGCCGCCGAAAAGCTTTATCTGCCTGGTCGTTCCAGGCGAACCTTGTTTTTACAGAGGTCAGAGCGTGGAGCGGAGATGCCACTTGGCTATAACTCCTAATAAAACGTCGATAAAAGTTGGCAAACCCCAGAAACCTCTGGAGTTGTCTCCGGTCAGCAGGTGTGGGCCACTCAATAACTGAACGGACCTTGGCGGGATCCATGGCCATCTGACCAGGAGCAAGGATAAACCCAAGAAAACTAGTGGAGGACACATGAAATTCACATTTCTCCGCCTTAACATATAACTGGTTCTGTAACAGGCGAAGCAGGACTGAACGTACGTGCTGTTTATGGGTTGTGAGGTCTTCTGAATAAATCAAGATGTCATCGAGGTAGACAAAGACGAACCTCCCAATCATATCCCTAAGCACTTCGTTCACGAGGTTCTGGAAGACGGCTGGGGCATTGGTGAGCCCGAACGGCATAACCAGGTATTCATAGTGACCCGTGGGAGTGTTAAAGGCCGTTTTCCACTCATCTCCCTCCCTGATTCGAACCAGGTGGTAAGCGTTTCTAAGGTCCAACTTGGTAAACAGCTTGGCCCCCCTGACCTGGTCGAAGGCTGTATTCATTAAGGGGATGGGGTAACGATTCTTCACCGAAATGTCATTCAACCCCCTGTAATCAATGCAGGGACGGAGTGAGCCGTCCTTCTTACCCACAAAGAAAAAACCTGCCCCAGCAGGTGAGGAAGAAGGACGGATAATGCCAGCCCTGAGAGAGTCATCGATGTACCTCTGCATGGCCTCGGACTCAGGGATAGACAGGGAATAAAGGCGACCTCTGGGAGGGGCAGTCCCAGGAAGCAGCTCAATGCAGCAGTCGTAAGGACGGTGCGGAGGTAGACTGGTGGCTTTAGCTTTATTAAATACCTCTCTGAGGTCGTGGTAGTCGGAGGGAACTTTGGACAGGTCGGGGTAAATCTCATCCGGCTCTCCTTGAGGCGACCGGAGAGGTAGGGCAGACCTTAAACAGGAGACAGAGCAAGAAGAAGCCCAACCAGTGACCTCCCCCTTACGCCAGTCTATAAGGGGGTTGTGTTTCCTCAGCCAGGAGCTGCCCAGGACGACTGGAACCTGAGGGGAGTTAATAATCATAAAGGTTAGGCTCTCTCTATGATTACCTCCAATGAGAAGATCGACGGGTTCTGTGATGAGATGGGAATGGTGCAACTTGTGGCCGTCCAGCGCCAGGATGCTGAGAGAAGACGGACCCCGGTGGAGTCTGATGTTTAGCCTCCTGGCTAATCCCTCGTCCATGAATTCGGTTTCAGCCCCAGAATCCACAAACACAGACAGGTTATGGTGCTTGGCAGACACAAAAATTGTAGCAGGTAACAAAAATTCAGAGGAGGCAGAGACCTTGGTCCGGCTCAGTAGGGACTCCCCCCGCCCTACTGAGCCTGGTCTTTTAACGGACAGGTGCTAGCACGATGGCGCTCCCCCCCACAATAAAGACAGAGGTTCTGCTGGAACCTCCGCTGGCGCTCCTCGACAGACAGTCGCGCTCTGCCTAGCTGCATAGGCTCAGGAGCAGCTGGACCAGGAGGGGGCAGTAGTGCTGCTGGTGTGGAAGAGGTCCAGGAACCAGGACGGCGTTCCCTCCGCCGTTCCATAAGACGGAGGTCAATACGAGTCACCAATTCCTCTAGCTGTTTGAGGGAATGTGGATAATCCTTGGTGGCGAGCTCGTCCCTTATTCTGTCATTCAACCCCGAGATGAAGACATCCATGAGAGCAGGCTCATTCCAGGGACTCTCAGCTGCTAGAAGGTGGAAATCTATTATATAATTGGAGACAGACTTATCTCCCTGCCTGAGAGCCAGAAGCCCCCTAGTGGACTCCCTGCAGGGCAGCACTGGGCTGAATACTCTAACCAGCTCGCGGGAAAACTCAAAATAAGAATAGCACAGAGGGGAATCAGACTGCCATTCAGATGTTGCCCACAACCTCGCCTTTCCAGAGAGCAGAGAAATAACATATGCCACTCTAGAACGGTCAGTGGGATAAGATGAAGGTTGGAGCTCAAACTGAATCTCACATTGAGTGAGAAATGCCCTGCACTGGACGGGATCACCTTTAAAGAGCTCGGGCGGGGAGAGCCGCGGCTCAGGAAGTGACGTCACCATGCGTGACGTAGTTGGAGTTGGAGATTGCGGAAGTGGCGGAGCCGGGGGCGCCTGGCTGCGAAGAAGAGTTAGAATCTCAGTCATTCCAGTCTCTAAGTCAGAAATTGATTTTTCGACACCCTGTCGCCACTGATCGTTTGGTGCAGAGTCCATTTTCTTTGGCCAGATTGTACTGTAACGTACAGGAATAAGGACCCAATATGCACACAAACAGGTATGAGCCTTTAAGTGCTTTATTTTCTCGAGCTCTGAGCGTGTCGGGGAAAACGCGCAGGCAGCGCGGCACGGGGAGCGCACAGCAGGCAGCTCTCCAACTGGAAACCCCCTGTGGCAGACACTACAGGTTAGTGATCGGGAAAAAAGGGAAAAAACTGGCAAGGAGGGAGAAGGAAGATCACTAACCTGGTAGGGAGTTTCAGAGCTCGGGTCCGGTTCAGGTCCGGGGCGGAGGTCCGACGGCGGACAGTAATGTGAGGCCGTTGAGCGGCAGGCAAACAGGGGCAATCCAGCAGGGAAATCCAGGTCCGTTCCAAGGTCTGTTAACTGATGGGCAGAGATGCAAAGGGGTCAGGCAGATTCGAAGACTTAAACAGAGCGGGGGTCCGGTACACAAACAGGCTATCCAGGGCAGAGACAGAATCGGTGGTCAGAAGGCTGATCAGGTCGGGCACACCGGCGGGCGAACAGGAACAATTCAGGGGTCTGGCAGGCTCGGTAAACGGTGACGGAATCAGGTCGGAAAACGGTAAATCTGGCAGGTTTCAGAAACGCTGGAAAGTAACAAGGGTTGGCTTGAGACAATCTGGCACTGGAGGCTGATCTGGACTGGGTATATATGGAGGTGAGACAGGTGGAACCAGTGAGGACTAATTGCAGAAACGAGGAGTGGAGCAGGTGTGCTGAATTGTGTATCAGCTCCAGTGCCAGGAACGTTACAGAAACAGTAGAGAGGTGCGACTGAACCAGTGGTTGTACCTTATTAACAAAAGTTTTTCAAACCTCTTGTCCGCAAGTCCATTTCTTCTAGGCATGAGTACTAAACCCCCAGGACTAAAAAGCCACTGGAGCGCTTGATGGGGTTGGAGTGTTATACTTCAAGAACATGTTCTGTATGTTTGAAAACTGATGAAGAATCTGAAGGTCACAGGCTGACCTCAGATAGTCCATGACTTCCTTTTCTGCAGAGTAGGTGTCCTCTGACTCTACCTTAGAAGAGACTAATCTCACCTCTGCTGGCAGATGTGGTGGGGACACTGGGAGGACTCTGCTGCAGGAACAGTTGCGTAACACTCGGCTTTTAGAGGCTCTTTGACTCGCTCTCTCCTACCCGTATCTCTCAGCCATCAGAGTTTAAATTCTGCACAACTGGCAGCTGCGAGAAGGGCATCTTTGTCCTCCAGCTCACCGGCAAAACAAACTGGCTTGCCTGAAAAATATAATGGATATGTTTATGCCCACAAGACCAACAAGTATTTATTCATTTCAGTTAATAGTCGAAAACTGTGGGATAGCTATCACAGATTAAATGTTGTTTTAGCTTACTTACTAACATTTGTATTTGTTTTTATCTTCTTATGCAATAATTGCAATGACAATGAATATTCTGTTCCATAGTCATACAATGTTGCATGTAAGATGGAACCTGCACTATGGCATCTGGAAGGCCTGCAGTCATCCTAGAGAGGTCATTTTTAAATGCCAAGTACTTCTGCATTAGTACTTCAAGTGTGGGTCGTAAAGTTCCATATGGACAGTCACCTTGTAAAATGCTGCAGTCATAGGCTTTGTGGCATTGCAGTATTCATGCAGGAAGTGGTACTCTTTGAAGGACTTAACTCCGAGCTTGGTGCACAACGTATTGAGCTCAATCATGGGGATTTCTACTATTCTTTTTATAGCATCAAATAAGGAATTCCACCTTGTGGAACTTGGTATCAGGGCATTTCTTTCACTGACTTCCTCCACTGTTTCTGATGCAAGAGTAGATCTACTTGAATTGGTCCAAAAGGTTGTGCATTTTGCTGTGCTGCATTGGTTGATAAATATTTCTCCACATCACTTTTGGAAATGATGTTTATGGTGTGTGAGGCACACCTGTGGTGGGTGGGTGGTGAGTGGGGAGGAGACACAGCTGGTCATCACTTTCATTCTCAGCTGAGAGGATTTCTGATAGATGTGAAAAAGTGACATCATCATCATCATCATCTGTGGACGTGGACTCTTCCTCCCTTGTGTCCTCTTCATCATCGGACTCTTTGGCAGGCTGATAAACTTGAAAAGCCTTGACAAAGTTAGATCCATTATCAGTCACTGTTGTTACTACTTTGTTGAGTAGTCCATATGAAGAGTGAATGTTTTTGATTTCTGCATCCGTGACATACATGTGTCTTCGAATTCTTCGACATGCAAATGCAGCCTTGTTAAGCTCTAATGTGGATTTACTGATCCAGTGGACCATTACCCCCAGATAGCTTCTGTTGTTGGCAGTCCAAATATCAGCAGTAGTTGACACAAGGTTGACCTCCTCCAGCCCGGCCTTCAGATTTATTTCCATCTCCGCATCCTCCTTATCCAGGTAAGATGAAAAATGTGTTCTGTGGAGCAGCACGGCATTGATAGTAGTAGAGATCTTGTTAATGATGGCACAAAACGAGGGCGAATCAACAGTGTTTAAGGGCTGCATTTCTTCAACAAAACATTGCCCGACCACTTGCTGGTTTTGCACCGGAGTCAATCTTTTGTTATTTGGTTGGAGGGGGGTACATCATGCAGTCACAGCTCTTTGCTTCGAACCACCTGGTGGGATTGTTTCCGTAAGTTTGACTGCGCTGTGCTGTGACTCCAAATGTGTCATTGTGTTTTTGAAGCTGGATAACACAAAAACTCAATGTAGTGACTGTATTTCCAGCTAGAAAACACAAATTTTTCTCCCTGTATTGTTATTGACTTGTGTTGCTGGCTATTTTTTCTCGTGTGGCGCATACGTGACATGATGTCAATCTTCCCACTGTTTAACTTATCATCCTATAGAATAGATTAAGCAGGAATAGGATATTAAAAAACAGATGCAAAATATCTGGGGTGAAGGAATCTTATCAATGTAGGCATTTTTGTCTAGCTTAGATGAATAAAAAAAAATAATAATAACAAATTCTTGTTACTCCAAGTTTCCAAATAGAGTGGAATGATGGGAAAATACCATTTTCATTCTTAAATCTGTTCAGAGCATTTCTGAATACGTTGAACAGCCTTACAATTCGCCGCGAACAGACACACGCAAACTGACTTTATGGTTTTGTTTGCTTTTGACAATTTCATTGCAGTGAGAGCTTAGTTTCTCATTCCCTAAACAGAGGAGAGTCTCCCATCACACACACACACACACACACACACACACACACACACACACACACACACACACACACACACACACACACACACACACACACGGCAAACAGCATGTGACTGGACCGCCAGCTTTCAGATCTGCCTGCGCTTCTCCTGTGTTCTGGCTTGGTGCCAGACGCTGTAAAATGAGATTATTATCTGTGAAATGATAAGCCCTCTCCCTTCTCCTTGTGATCCAGACAGGAAAGATCTGGGTCGAACGCAGACGCTGAGAACTTGCTGCAGGCCAAAGCTGCACCTCTAGGGGGTGTGGTGGGGGGGGGGGGGACTAAATTCTTCAACCTCGTTAGCTAAATCTGTATTTGTTTCCCGAACCTTGAGGTTCAGACGGAGAGCGGGAAGCCAGTGAACCCTTGGATATCTCTTCCTGCCTGGAATACTTTCAGAAATTATCCCAGGTTAAGCAAACATTCAGGGTGTGAATTGTCATCGCTAGCCCCTGACTGCTGATTCCTCTTGCTAGAGGCCCTCCGCAGTAGATGCCTGGCTCTGCATATTTTGCTTTCGACCAGTAGAAGCACGTGTAGAGGTCAAAGGGACACGGCAGGGAACTGATGCCTCCCTGTTTCTGAAAATCTTCAATGTCAGTACTTTGCCCTGATGGCTAATCTTTAGCGGGTGAGAAAGATAAGGTGACCGGGCGCAACAATGTGGACAAAAGGTTCTCCATTCTTGTTTGCTTCAACCCTGGTCAGCTGTGACCTCTGGGCACCCTCCTGTGGGATCTTGAAGGGAGCTCAGTGGGGGCCGTGCTCCTCTGACGGAGTAATTAGCGTGAACAATAACACACAATTGGTTACAGTTGAATTCGCTTCAACTCATCTAATAAAGCAGGCAATGCACCAAGTGGCTCAATGAAGCGCTCAGTTTGGGTAATGATACACGTTCTTTGATGTTTAATGAAAGGCATCTCTCGCTGTTCAGTTTGCTCAGTTCACTGCATGCTTGATGGTGGCATGCGATGCAGATAATGATAGACACAAGGAAGAATTGTGCATGCAAACCTAAACTCAAGCTATCACACAAATTATATGAAACATGTCACAACACACACTACATAAACATTCATTTGACATATTTTACTGCTTTTACTAAAGAAAAATGTACTGAGTTGGGAGGCCCAGAACAAAAAAACAACCCTTTTAACATCTGTATCAGCATCTGTACACTATTTACAGTCTTTTTTCTCCCCTTTTAACAGCCCTACTGTCTTAGGACCCCAATAGCCTTTCCAATGTGACGTGGCTCACAGCAAATTTGTAAAACGTACTTTAAGTGTAAATAGGTAGAGTAGATTTCTCAGTACAAGGCCACGGGAATCGCCAACCCTGGTATATGCAACAAATTTACCCTGGAGTAGTGCTCTTTGAGGATAACTTGGTGAGGGCAGTCAGAATGAATCATACACTGAACATCCTGATTTTTATGTCTTTTCCAATAATCCCTGTGAGTCAATCAAACCAAAGCTATGAAGCCTGAAGTTAGTCCGGCTGCAGCCATTTTAAAATATATGGTACAAGCTATTAGACTATGCTCACACTTTCCCCCCTTTCTTATATTTGATTCAATACCAGGGGTTATCTTTGACTGTGGGACAAATACATTTTACTTTGAAACTCTGGGCCGAACAATTAACAACTTTCTTTGATCCTTTAGAAACCAGTCTGTACTTCTTCTTTTAAGGTCAGAAGATCGTTTCATAGGGAGCACAACATATGCTAATATCTTTTTGCAAGGTTCCTGATTGTGGTGCCATATTTTTTGGCATGACCATTGTAGATTGATTATTCAAGTGCTAAGTTAGGACCAGAGCTGCCAGAGCAACCGTTGTACATCGAAATGGTGCAACTAAAGCATTGCAAAAAAGTTACTTGGTGCGCTGCCGGGGCAGTGTGAACATGATGGGATAATATTTTGGCATTAACCCTGGGGTGTCCAGGCCTGGTTCAGTTTGTCTGATGACGACCACGCATGTCCTTCCAGGCCACACTTCATGAATAAGATGTCCTGCTGCTACTTGGTCCCTCCACTATGCACCCAGGACCTTGATAAGCCACCACAATAAATTATTCTGTTGTGAAATGAAATGCTGAAAACATGAAAACTCATTAGAGATCATAATTATATCATTGCCAGCGCTGCTCATTTATCTCTTTTGACATACTGGTGGTCTTTTGCGTTTACTTCTTTAATGTAGTAATTAGTCCTCAGAGATATGTGTTTGTCTTCCCCCTATCTTGCAAGTGGTGTATTAGTCTCCTAAACCACTTTCTGTCTGGTACCATTATGGCGGTGGAATAAAATTAAGTTGGAAAATGTTTTTACATTACTGCACTGTAATAATAAGTAGATAACAAACTGAAAACGTATCCACCTCTCTAAGGCTATTTATTTTAAACTAAGTCAAGAGCTACTTCACTGATTAGCAAAATATGCTA
The DNA here is from genome assembly GCF_011125445.2 of Fundulus heteroclitus. Classification (NCBI taxonomy): domain Eukaryota; kingdom Metazoa; phylum Chordata; class Actinopteri; order Cyprinodontiformes; family Fundulidae; genus Fundulus; species Fundulus heteroclitus. The sequence goes on from NW_023396967.1 coordinate 166,311, forward strand.
TAATGCTAACAGTTCAATGAAAAATCATTCACCAAACTATATATATATATATATATATATATATATATATATATATATATATATATATATATATATAGATATATATATATATATATACACACACACAAGATCGTAGAGCCTTCCCTTCCGGCATCTTGGAGACTTTTGCATTGTGGTTATGTAGGACAACAACAAAAGCAGTTCTACCCTGAACTAAACCCATGTTTGTACTGCGGAGGGTTTCTTTTTCCTTTGGTCCGCTGGTGCTCCTGCTTCTCTGCTGCTAGCTTACTGCTCCTTCAACTTTTAAAGCTATTGCCCTAAATTCCCGTAATATGTTTGATCTTCTTTTGACTGAATTTTTGGACGATAATCTGTACCATATTTTAGTTTGTCAGTGTCATGCAATCCAGTCTTACTCAACATTTCCTTTTGGACACCTTCATGCAGCTCGACGACACACCATTAAATAGTGACCTAGATACAATAGAGATGTGATCACATTAAATCTGCACTGACAATCATTTCCACACAGCACTCGGAGGCAGTTTGCTCGGTCTACTCCCTGAAGTGCTGATTGATTGCAGCTCTCTCTGTATTTACTGTTTCAAGAGCTGAATCCAGCATTATGAAAAGAACCGAACCGACTTCTGGTGTCCACTTATTTTGTTGCTGCCTTAGGCTCCTCAGCATTTTCCAACCAACTCAATCTTCTTTCCATCAAGTCTCTATCCTCTCCTTCTTATAATTCACTAGATACAAAAACAAATTCCTGAACAGAATGGAATTAATTATATTCAGATTTTAAGAGTTTATATTTCCATCTCTGTGTTTCTGAAAGTTGACCTTGTTGCAATATCCTTTAAATGCAGGAAATACTTACTAACGCGATCAAAGAACCTTGTTTTGCCTGGTTGTGATTCCAGGACGAAGCTAATGGGAACTTGTTGCATCCAGGCTGGTTGATGGAACACTTACCATTCAGTTCCCATATCTTTATGTCTGAGGAGATCAGTAATACTACACTTTCCTCTTTTTCTACAGCCAACATAACATAAAAGTTTAATTTCAAAGTTTTAAAAAAGGGGGTCAGATTACGATATGCAAGACAAAGGCAAGTCAAAGACAATGACAAAGTCATGACAAAATAGAGTACCATATCTTATTTCAGCCGTAATCTTTAATTAGAACAGGGGTGTCAGGGGAGGACTTGCTTCTATGACTCCTGATTGGTGAGGTTGAAATGATTTCCATTCCTGCATCTATTAGCTTCGACTCTGGAGGACACATCTGTTTGTGTTTACAATGCCTGGCACTAGAATATATTCAACCCTCTGCTATTCTTTTATTTAGGTGCTGAAGGGGCTTTGGTATAAAATGGGTTGTAAAACAACGTTCAGTATTGTAAGAGTCTGAGCATATGCCTATAACTTAGACTGAACTCTTCAGAAGAGTTCCTCTGGGATTTGATGTTTGCTGTGTTTTAAAAGAAAACAAACTACATAAACATTCAACTTATTTAATGTATTAGGTTTATTCTTAGGTTTATGACTTTGCCTCATTATAGTGAGGTGTGGGTGAAGTTCTGTTACGGGGAATTAAATTAGTTTGTGAAAGTGAGTGTGCTTGGCTGAGAGAAGAGAAACGTGCAAACTCGAAAAATGTAAACCCTTTCTAAAAGTTAAATCTAGAAGCTGTCATGATTTTTAGGTGTTTGGCCCACATACAGAACACAATCAGGAGGCAGAAAGCAGTTTGAAGATGTTTATTTGGTAAAGAGACGTAAGTAGCCTTGTCGAGTGAGCGCCTGGCAGAGACGTGAGACCGGGACCGATAGTCTGCAGAATAAAGAGAGAGAGGGTAAAGCTGTGACGTGGAACTCAACCTATACGGGGTCTGTGGTGTGCTTACCGCCGAGTTCGGGAAACAAAGCTGGGGGGAATGGAGCTGAGAGACGGATTCGGCTGATCTCTCCTCTGTGATGGAACCAGGTGACTGAGCAACAGGTGAGCAGGCAGATGAAGCTAAGGTGGGGTCCGAGCAGCACCGATGGAGGGAGCAGTGGTCAGTGAGCACCTGGAGGAACCAGGGAGATCTGGTGGAGTTCTCAGGCCGGCTTGGTAACACCAATAGAGCATGAGGGAATCCTGGAGAGGAATCCAGCACCGTGAGAGCCAAAGACTTAACGTGGGACGTTAGAACATGATTAACGCAGGGAAAAGGTGAGCTGTCATGAAACAGTGGCCACTGAGGCGTACCACACAAGGTTAACACTCTGGCGTCCTCCAGCTGTCTTTGCGCTGCTCTGATGCTCCAGCCCGGAGCCGCTGAACGAGCTGCAGGTGTGCGCTCCGCCCACTTGTCAACTACAATCACCTGTGGAGAGAGGGAGAGAAAGAGGGCAGGCAGCGCTGGCAGAAATCTACACAGCACTGCCTGCAGAATCCTGACAGAAGCAAACCATTTAGACAGGAAAAGCTTAATTCCTGCATTTTCTGGAGATATGACTGTAATGATCTGGTGTGGAGGTGAACCCGGAATTCAGCCAAACACTGCTATGCTGTAAACTGATTTATTGAAAGGATGATGAGGAGTTGGAAACAAGGAGGCAAACAGAACAGAATCCAACGGTTGGTAAGGCTGACATCCAGGCAACACTTGACAGGGAACAGGCGGACAGAACTGGGCAGCACAGACAGAACAGGTTCTTAAAAACAGACTCAAGGTGCTGGGAGCTCTTAACAGAGACGGGACCAAAAACAGGGAATGCACTCAGGGATACGAAGCGAAGGAGTGCGTGTGTGAGGGAGGCGAACCGACAACTAGCTGAGGAGGGAGTGAGGCTTAAATAAACAGACAAACAGGTGAGCGGAGTGAAAACTAATTAACCAAAGGCAGGTGGAAGCAATTGCGGAACTGACAGGAGCTGGGGAATAAACCAAAGACCGAGGATAATAATGAAAACAAAGCACAGAACTAAAATCAGAACTAATACAGAAAACAGATAACAAAAACAATGAACAGGCTAAACAGGTTTCCAGGACCTACAACGCAAATTAACCAAGAGGCAGGAAAATACTTACTTAACCAAATAATAAACATGAACCAGGACTGAATATTACAATGACAACTATATAAAAGTGCATAGCAGCTTAATCATTCAACACAATGTGTGGAAACGTTCCTTTTGCTCCTCAAACATCTTATTCTTGAGAACGATGTTTCTTTGTAAAGCTCTATTCAGAGGGTATCAGGTCCAAAAGTGAATTACACATTGGTAATCATAATTTGACAATGATGATACTAATTATTGGTTGTACAATTGTAACTACATCACTGGATATGGCTGCAGGTAAATCCCTGTTGGCATTTCATACTCAAATCAAATTATCCTCTGTTCATATTCTTATCAATTGTGTACAGTTTATTTCCCTTCTTGTTAGTATGTTGATGTATTCGGGAGATAAATGATGGTACATTTCCCAGATCTGATGTGTAACCTAATTTGATACTATAACAGTATTTGAAGATTCTATACTACAAACTATTTCCAATGATTATAATAATTATTATTATTTTTGGACCCTCTAACTCTATTGAGACATGACAAACTATGACCTCTCATTAAATCAAAAAATACATTAGTAGATATTATTTATTCAAGTCAGATAGCCACATTTCCCAGACTGTAGTAGAAATTACCATAGAAAGTCAATTTTCAGAGCAGGTCGCTTCTTTTTATAACCCAGGAAGTTGGGTAAGAAATGACCAAAGTTGGAAAACTGTGAAACTACGAGGGGTTGAATGACCAGAATCCATTTACATTTGCAAATGGATGCTAGTCATTTATTCCCACATTAAGGCAGAAGAGTAAGGAATTAACTTAATTGACGAAACCACAGGGAAATGTATTAAGTAGTTTCTGAAAACATGTTTCACATGCAGCATCACCATCAGATGTTTTTATTTAATTTTTATTCAGAATTGACATCCAGATCTTATCCTTAATCAGATGATAAAAAACAATTTCCTCTTCAATTGCTGATTAACGTTAAATCATGCCGGTGTTGACATGTGAGAGCTTGTGATTTCTCAGTATTATGCAATGAATATATTTTAACAGCTTTTTCACTTGTCTTTGACTCTAAATCCCCCCTCACATTTAGATTGCTTTGTTCTAATTTATAGGAGTTATTGCATTCACACCAACTTTTAGTCTCTACCTGAAGTCAGCACTGTGGGAGAGGTCTATCAACGAATACATGGTGATATACATAAAATAAATGAATCAGGACCTCCCTTTAGACCTGTAAAGGTGAGGTGTATTCTGGACGAGGTGTGATGCAGAGGCCTTCCCAGGTAAAAACTCTATCACCCTCGTGTACAGGCTATAAAACATGCTTTCACAGTCCAGCGGGCTAGTGGTCAAGAGGTGAGGTCCACTCCGCACAGGTCGCCAGTACATCTCAGGGTTTTGTAATAACCGTAAACACACATCTGCAAAGTTTGGTTTCCATAATGCTAACAGAAGATACCCTGTAAGCTCCAGGGCTTTTTATCAAGTCAAACCTTAAAACAAAACAGTAAAACCATTTTAAGTAAACCGTGTAACTTTCCCTGCCTAACTCTGCCAAACCTCTGTGACTTTGTGTCAGTTCGGTTCACCTTGGGGCATCCAGTTGGAAGCAGTCGAAGCAGGGTGAAGGCTGGTTGTCTGAGCAGCGACAACGAGCAGACGGTTAGCTCGAAGCGGTGCTGTGAGGAGGCGGCTCCCAGTCCTTCATGCGGGTCTCAGGCCGTAGGAAGCTCAGCGCTGTGGGGCTGCAGCATGTGGAAGTGTGGAAGATCATAAACATCATGACAGTCGTCTTTTCAAGTTCCGATGCTGGGAAAGGGCAGGGATGTCCTCAGCTTGGCCGACCCTGCATGTGTATAGGTCTCTCCAGTGTGAACTCCTTTCTGCTTGAGGGTCCACAGGCAAAGAGCTGAGTGTGTTCTCCTCACTTCTGCCAGGGTAGCAGGTGAAAGAGAGTGATAAACATGGGCAGCATGTCTTTATACAATGAGCCCCCTGCTGTGAGGTGCCTGTAACAGTGTCACGTTTCATGTTGTTTCCAACTCAGTCTGATTTTATTCCTCATGGCTTGATTGCACAGCAGAACAAACAACCGTGTATGGAGACACCCATATGTAAGGGTCATTTTGAGAGACCAATTAAGCTAACAGTCATGTTTTTGGACTGCAGGAGGAACCGGTTTGCAGGTCGCCTTGCTCACACACCTTGTCAGTTCTGCCTGCAAATGTTCTTCAGGACTGAGATCGGGGCTTTGTGACGGTCCTTCCAATATCTGAACTTTGTTGCCCTACGGATCTGATTTAACATAATTTATGTCAGACAGTGACAGAGAAGGCAAGGCAAGGCAAGTTTATTTAAAAAGCACTTTTCAGTAACAAGATGATTCAAAGTGCTGAGAAAGGTTATGGGTAATTTTTCTTTGTGTATATGGTCCATTCAAGCAATTTGTATTTGGAAATACCACAACTATTTTTGTCTACGGAAGATGAAATTCAACAAGTTGAATGTTATTACTTTATTGTTTATGAAATGGCATACAACATATGCTTTTCTCTGGGAAGCATTTCACATAATAAAGTATTTTAAAGGCTGCTGTCAGAATTTTCTACATCCTGTTAAAACATTGTACGGGGTCCTTATCTTCCTCAACATGCAGAAAGAAAGAAGAACATGTGTTCGGTCAGCAGTCCGTTTAAGGTGGAGTTTTCTACATCTGAAGACAAGACCTGAGAGACTTTTCAGAAATGTTGTTCCAAATACTTTTTGTGCAGCTTATATAACAGCCTGGCAAGCAGATGTACTTAGATCAGTAGCAGCAGGACAGCAGTGTCCAAGGAGTTGCAAGCACAGCTGAAGTCATACAGCCCACTACATATTATAGCATTCTGGAGGCTAAATGGTGCTTGACAGCCTTTTAGGATCATCCGGATACATTACTGTCGGTGGTGATGTGTGTGTGTGTGTGTGTGTGTGTGTGTGTGTGTGTGTGTGTGTGTGTGTGTGTGTGTGTGTGTGTGAGGGGGGTTCATTGGGCTTCCTTCTCCATCAGATGGGCCAAGAGATTCACAATACAGGAATTATGTGTGCGTTGTGGTGGTAGTGTGTTGTCTGGCTAAAGATGCTCTGAACTGAATTTGCAGATGGGAAGTAAATTATGTGCAAATCCTTGGCAAAGATATTTAGTGAGGTTAGGAAATAATGTGGGAATAAAAAGGATAGCCAGAAAAGCATGTGGCTTAAGTTGGACCACCAGTTAGCCTCTGTCTTCGACTTCAAGTGTTGTCTATTTATCTGTTCGGTTTGCGTCTCTGTTACATCGTAATTGTTCATCTCGAGTAATTTAAGTTTCAAACGCAATCTCCTGCAGTACTTTACTCTCTTGCAAGTCAAACGGCTTAATGGCTGGTATGAATAGAGCTAAAGGTTATTTAAATCAAATTGCAATTTGTCCAGTACCAATCTGAACTATTTTAGACCAACAAGCCCGTTTTTGTATTCCTACTAATTACATTTCACTTCAAAGTAACTCCGACCATATTACCGACTGTGTAATGCTGTTTAGGGAAACTGTTTCTTTTAATGCATTTGCAGACTTTTATGCAGCTCGTTTCACCATTTAATTGCACCTTATGTCTTCCATTTACTGCGCACATTAAAAGACATGTTTTGTTTGAATGTCACAACAATTAGACGTAGTTAAAAGTGTGACCAAAAACAAATTTGTAAAATATGTAGCTATGGCTTTATGTCTTTTTTTCTTGTATCATCGGTCAATGCTTTACACCCTAGAAATAATGATCATGTAATCATTTTCATGACAACTCCTCATGAAATCATATTTAAACGTTAGAGCTGTGATGTAAATTTTTGTCGTGAGAGTTTAGTGATTAGCCCATGGGTGACGGCTTTACCGCATACACACCCTTTTACAGTAAGACATCTGCTTCATTAGGAATTGCTGCAGTACACAAAGGCCAACAGTTTTAGTCGCTTTGGACTAGGAGAGGTTCAACCAAAACACAGTTCCTTGGTTGCCAACAATTTAAGGCCACCTGTGTTTTAAAGCACAACAGAACACATCTCAGTTTAATTTGATAGAATACTGTAGGTTTCAATGGTGGTGGTGTGGGTCAGATTAGTCTGTAGGTGACTTCATGCTGGGCACTTCTTTGACTTTGGTTCAGCTACTGTCCGTTCTTAATTTTAAATGGTATTTTTTGAGAGACACACACACACACACACACACACACACATGCATGAAAGTCGGGCACCCCATCAAAAGTGTCAAATTAACATGATACCCATGTTCATTCTGAATTTACATGTCACTGTTTTGCTTGTGTGTTGCTACACTTGTTTGTGCGTGTCTCCTTTGTGTCTCATGTGTGTCCTGCACGTGTTGTTGTTTTGGATTCTTGGAACACAAATATCAAGAACCAAGAGTTTTTGTTGGGATTATGCAACCTTACATACATTTTGGTGAGACGTCAGCTCAGAAAGCACACACAACACAGACACAAATTAAAGACACAAATATGAGAGAAACTCTGCCCCTACAAATATCCCCAATAACTCTCTGATGGTACGGAACATGAATATTGTATGTATTTCTTTATACATAGAATTATTAGAAACTATGTGCAAATGTAGATGTTTTAATGAGCTATTTGCTTGATTTGGACGTATTAAAAAAATAGAAAATGATGTTTGCTGTCTAAATTCGTTTTCAGAATGGTTCTATCTTTAAAACTAGACACAAAAAAGGTAAAACAAAAAAAAGTTTTTCAGTGTTCATCCAAGCATCATTATAAGTAATAATGAGTGTAAAAAGGAAATGTGTCTTGGATTTAAAACACAACAAAGGACGTCACACAATCTCATGAGGTAGAATAAACCCCCTCCACCAACGCCACAACTATGTATACTAGTTCAGCCATTAGTGTGAATTTGTTTGGTGTTCTCATCAAAGTTTTTGCATTTAGTAGAAAAAAAACATCAGGTATTGTTATGGCTTAAGGCAACAAATCAACTCGGTTGAAAATGGATCAATGTGTGACTTGAAATGCTCTACTTTATTACATAAACTGCCGAGGCTACATGTGAAAATATGCAGTTACACATTGCTACACATCAGTTGGAAATGTTTGAAGGGAACAACTGTGTTGATTTATGACACCAAGAGACCTTGACAAAACAGCAGTGTGTGTCCATACTTAATGTGCTTCCGCACTTAAATATTTAGATGTTAAACATTTCCTGAAAATGAGAGGCCTTGCAGTGGTTAGAATGCAGAAACGTCACTCTTGGATTTTAAATCACAGTCTGGATTCGTGCACACCCAGGACAATAATGTTCCTTGAGAGTGCTCTGAAAATCATAAGATATTATAATTGAGACCTTTTTATTTTTTAGAAATATGTTCTTTTTTAAATTACAGATGTGTGAATAAAACAAGTAATCCACGCAAATCCATAAAAGAGAAACTGCGAGCATGTGTTGAAACGTCCAGTTGTGAAACAAAGAAAGGCTAAACTCATACAAAACAATTAGGTCAGAAGTCAAACTGGCATTGGAAACCTGGTGGTCCTGCAGACAGACTGGGGGTTTCTCATGTCTTAGAGGTCAGCTCTATTTGCTGAGGAATCCAGCTTGTCATATTGCATCTGCGGATCACAGAAAATTGTATTAGAATGTGCCGTTTGCATTGCTGGGGTGAGTGAGTGGTGAAAAAAGAGAAAGCACCTGAACATGTCATGGGTTGTTTGTGAATCAGTGAGCTGTGTGACAGTGAGCCTAACACCAGCTCCACAGGGCACATCTGCACATGTGACTTTGATATTACAGCAGCGCTGAACTGGATGCTGTCAAAAGGAATCCTCTGACCTATGACACACAAAGACAAGAGCAGAGTGAATAGCAAAAAAAAAACAAAAAAAAAACCACAGGACGCAAAATAAACGTCGCATTCCAGGATTCCCGGGCTCCCTGCAGAGACTTGGAAGCTGCAGGAAAAAGATTGGCTCAAAATGACCGGATGGAGCAAAGCTGACATCCTGAGAGGATGTGCATCTATGCAAATGAGGGAATGGGAAATCATTCTGCAAAGTCCAGTGAATAAGTTGCATAATTCACTTTCACCAGGATTGCGTTCCCGTTTTGGCAACCGAGAACATGTTTGTTGAGAAGTGTTTCGGTTTCAAACATCTGCTTGGGTGTTTCCCGTGGCAGCGGTTCAATACTCAGGAGCTTTTTGCTGGCAAAGCTCTACTAGATTTAGCCATGTAACCATTGGAGATAAATCGGTTAATTAAATACAAAAGTCCAATCAAATACCAACAACACAGTAATGTGATGGAAAAAAATTACAGTGAGAAAAAAAAATATGAAAGACATGTCTAGTGGGTTTAAGTGTTTATCTCTAATGCCCCTTACATCTAAACAGAGTTCAGTGTTTTGCTTAAGTCACTTTGTCTTTGTTAGTGGCACTAACATTATGCTAAGTGGGGTTGTTATGACACTTCTGTACACAAAAGCCACTTCAGAAAAAAATGTATATACACATGACAGCTTTGTCATGGTCACAAGTGAATGATACAAGCTTTAACAGCGTTTTTTCAAACTATGAACACAAATACGCACTGGAAATAATGCAAGAATTTCCAGTGCAGCGCTTTAATTGCAATCAAAGCAATGCTACTCAATGTAAAAATGTGTGCTTTCACATACAGAACAAAGGTTCTACAATTCTCAAATAGTGTTTTAAAGACTCTATGTTGAATATAAATATAAAAGAATAATACAGCTCAATTTGATCAGGATAAATATACTTGTTTTTCAACTAAAGACGATAAAATGAAACAGAATTACCGAAACGAAACATGATAAAATATTGACAAGTCAAGATGTATTGTTTTTGCAGCCTTCACATTGATGGATGGTTAGCCATGCTGAGTCTCCCATTTTCAAAACTTTAATCAGAAATCAGATTATCAGGTATAAATAAATTGTATGTTACAGATTCGGTGTAATGTTCCAATTTATAACTCCTTTTGTGTGTAGCCTGTGTACCCCGTGGCTTGAATTTTGACCATGGTGCTATTTATTTGGGGAATCTACCAGGCATATGGGAGCATTATGTGAGTATAACTATTTCTGCGTGTTGGCGAGACATAAAATGAAGCAAAGTATGAGGGATGAAATGTGAAACACTAAACTAGCTGTAAATTCCGAGCAGGGATTGGATGTAGCGTGAAAGGTCACAGAGTTTTGCACAGCCACTTTTACTTGGGATGACTGTGCTGTATTAAATATTACATTTAAACTGAACGGTAAAAACGTCTAGCGCATGCTAGAAATCTGATGTGTCTTTGCGCCTCTAGATTGGGAGAGGTCGTCTTTTTAGTGCATAAAGGCCCATGAGCTTTTGGATCATTATCGCTGGGTGGGTCCTGATTTTTTGGAAGAAATGATGACATTGTTCGCTTTAAAACCCTGAAAGTCATCAAAAGCGTTTCTAACTGCCTTCAATCCCCCAAAGGACGAATAGTGAAGGTTGCTGCTGTCTTGTTTTGTTACACTCAGACATGCTCCAAACGTTTCAAAGGAAGACAAAGAATTTTTTTCACAATGAACATAATTTATGTTAAACTTTGTCTTCAGAGATACGCTGTAACAGTTACCTAAATTTGAGGCTGGTGAATTTATAATTTTACAGCAATCGATTTTAGCCAGAAGGAGGATGTTTCTCAAGAACTGGAAAAAAAAAAGCATTTTTTTTCACTAATTTAGTTTTCCATCTGAAAAGGCCACTCAGGAAGGGCTAAAAGGGTACAGACATGTCCAAATACCACCATCATCACTTGAGGCTCCAGGTGTCAGCCCACGTTAGTGTCAGCGACTTGCACTACACACATCTGCCCCCTTGCATTAGGCTCCAACGCTAACCCGGGGCTTCCCAGGCCTGAGACAGGCCACACCTGGTTTAACCTGTCCACAGATGTTGAGTCTGTTTGGGTGAAGGCAGGGAGGAAAGCTGCTGGGATGAAACTAATTCGCTGCCTGGGTCCCTGTGTTTGATTAACATGTTTTTATTTCTGAAAATATATCTTTAATATGACTCCCACAGGTCCGAATTAAAGAACAGTACTTTTGCTTGTGCCAGGAAGTGAAAGCAGTCTCCCTCTTTGTGTCTAGATTAAAACATGTCTGTGACTCATGGGATGTAAAAATAAAATAGGATAACTCAAAGACTGAAGGGTTCTAAATGGAAGGAGCCTCGAAAGACTATTGAACCCCATTGGACCTCTTCACATTTTATCACATCACTTCCCCAAAATTGAATGTGTTTCATTTGAATTCAATGTGAAGACCAGCACAAAACTAGTAGACAATGCCAAGGTAGAAAGAAAGTGATACATGGTTTTTAAATTTTTTACAACTAAGTGATTTCTGCAAGGCAAATTTATTGGTATAGCACATTTCAGTTCAAGGACAATGCAAAGTTGATTATTAAAACATAGGAAGATAAAAACAGAATAAAAGCAAGTTGGAATAAAATGTATCCATCCATCCATCCATTTTCTGACCTGCTTAATCCCTCATGGGGTTGCGGGGGGTTGCTGGTGCCTATCTCCAGCGTTCACCGGGCGAGAGGCGGGGTACACCCTGGACAGGTCGCCAGTCTGTCGCAGGGCAGCACAGAAACAGACAACCATTCATGCACACACTCACACCTAAGGGCAATTTAGTGAGGCCAATTAACTTAACAGTCATGTTTTTGGACAGTGGGAGGAAGCCAGAGTACCCAGAGAGAACCTACACATGCACAGGGAGAACATGCAAACTCCATGCAGAAAGACTCAGGGTTGGATTTGAACCCTGAACTTTCTTGCTGCAAGGCAACAGCGCTATCCACTAAAATGTAGAAAAATTAATTAACCAAATAATACATGGGGAAATAGAAACTAAAAGCAAATATTAATGATTTTATAATCATACTCAAACTAGTGATGTTTTAGTGAACAGTTTAACTAGAGCAGTCAAAGGCAATCCTAAACAAAATGTTTTTAATCTTGATATTAAAGGAACTCAGGGTTTCAGCACTTTTACAGTCCTGTGGAAGTTAGATCTGCTGCAGACTCCACAGCTCTGTTGTGACAGGGGACCTGCTAGTTGTGCTCTCAACAAACTGGCCTTATGGCACCTGCCATCAGTTACAGTTGATCAAAATAATCTAATTGTACAAAGATATCAGTCAGGATAAGGATACAAAACATTAGGGATCTACTAATAATTCTCAAAAAATAAATAAAAATGGAACAACAGTGACATAAAAAATGGGTTATGCTCCAAAACTGATTAAAGGACAAAACAGAAACTGGCCAAGGAAAGTGCCAAGAGGCTGACAGCCACACTCAAAGAGATTTTTCAACAAGCACTGATTGTTGTCTACATGCAGCAAAAATCTGTCTGGAATAAGGAGTAGGCTTAAAAGACCCTAAACATTCAGTGGTTAGCTTGAATGCTGAAGATGAAGAGAGCATTTATCTTTCAGTGTCACAGTGAGTCTAACCTGCATTCAAACATAGAAACAAATGCCTTAATGAGAAGAAAATATATATTTTTGCAATGGCCAAACCAAAATGTGCAACTACACAGATCTGTCAAGAGAAAATATGTGGGGCCACCTGTGGACAGGAGATGTTTTCACAGTCTGATAGATTTGAAAAATTGTGCCAAGGTAAATGGACTGAATTTATATAAATCTTTTCTGGTCATCCCAGTCGCTCGAAGAGCTTTATAGAAGAGGCACCGTCACCCATGTCACACTCAATCAAACAGCGATGTGTAGCTGGGTAGGCAACTTGTAAATGTCTTCCCCGGGGCCACATCTGGAATCGAATCCACAATTTTCAAACGGCAAGACAAGTACACTGTGACATAGTCGTAAACATTGTCAAGTCATGATGTGGGATGATGATATACTCCTCCCAAGAAGACTGAATGCTGGACTTGAGTTAGAAATGTGCAAAGTCTCAGTTTAAGGATGCGTAAAACGAATGCAAACAGGTTGTATTTCTGTTTCATATTGTTCCTTCTAACAGATTTGTTTGTTTTTCATCTTTATTAAATGGGATAAATTTAAGATTAGATTTGGAAAACAGATTTGAAGCATTATATAATTGAATTGTAATAGGGGTAAAGAGCCACCATATGGTTGGATGAATTTCTCTACATCTTCATTATGTCCCCTCATTACCTGCTCTTCGCTGTACAGATGAGCACGGAGCTCAGGACAGGTCAGATATCATCTAAACAGAACCGATCTGTTGATCTCCTGGGCTCTGATGGGTTCCAGCTGCTCCTTCCCGCCTTTCCTCGTGAGCCCAACGCATCCCACATGTCACAGCTGGCTGGCCGGGCAAGCTCACAGCTGGCTCGGAGCAAAGGACGAGAGAGCGCACAAAGAGAAGAACTGAAATAAAAATCAAGGTGCCAGCAGAACTTCATGTGTTCTGCTGGTCAGTCCCATCGTAGAAATCTGGTTTATCTGCTTCACCTCAGAACAAATTAAACACAGAACATGCTGCAGCAAATAAGCTGTACTGTTTCAGTATCTGCCAAAACATCTTTCAGAAACGAAGAACATATTGCAGTGGAAATATTGTGTTTACATAACCGTACAGTGTTTCGAAGATAGCACTATGCAGTGGACATTATCAACTGGATACATCTGCTTCTACAATAACTCCCAAACACAAGCCAGCTATTGTTCTTTCACCTGTCTATCGCATCTGGTTTCCTACATCTGCAAATTACCTATAGTTATTCTCTGTTGGCAGAAAGCGAAGCTCTAAAGTGTCTTAATTTCTGCTGGGTTTCATCAGTTATTTCAGCCTCAGCTGTTGTAGCAGCCCAAAGAGGCGAGAGACCACATGCCTACGCACCCCCCCTTCCCCCACAACTCCTACATCCTCACTCCTCCTCGTCCAGATCTTTACTCTGCGGTGTAAAACTCCTGCAAACACCCACACATACACACGCGAGGCAGCCCCCTGTCCCGAGTGCCTTTGTCTGGAACCATATATCACCATAAATTGTTCCTTTGGGGATGATTCCTAATGCACATTTCACTAAATGTTTTGACATAATGTTATTTTATTTCTTGCTGCCGTCCCACAAACGTCTCTCTCGGACAGCTTTTTTTTCCATCAGAGAAACGCACATGGAGGTGCCGATTCAAGGGTTTGTATCCGTGTGGTGTCAAAACGCATGAATGTGACTGCAAAGCATGCGTGCGTGTCCGTTTTCCCAAGCTTGACCGTTGCAAAGAACAACTCACGAACGGTCAGAAGGAATGCCTTTTACTGGCGTGCAAAGGGACGCTGTGGAAAGGGGAAATATTAAAAAGAGATGTCTTATTTACATAGATTTCTTCTTTTTTTTACAACGCTTGGGTATTTGATGGAACTGAGATTGGATGAGTGTCAAAGTAACAAGAAGCCTTGTTTAAACTAGGATCTATTGTTACCAAAGCAAAACCGCAAAAAAGAATCCTTGCTTGTTGCAATTTATGCTATGGCATAAAGTTTCCTCTGTGGATTTTTTGATCGGTGCTATTTTACAACAATGCACAGCTCGCCCCCTGAATCATGGCACTGGCTCCAGCCGGCGATGACTGGATTCATGTCAGTTTGACCATGCATGGCAGTTTTCCCTGGGATGTTTTGAGCTCTTTAAACATGAGAAATCGCCTTAGTCCCGCACAAACCAGATGGCCCCCGCTATTACTTTTCACATCTCAGCTTCAGGCCAGAGACGGTAACACGGGCGAGCTGCTAATGACATGTGAACGTACATCGAAGAGGGAGGAATGCGTTTTTGCTGCCATTATTTATATGTAAAGCAGACCTGTTTATAGCCACATCCTCTAGTATTTCAGTGACTTCTAGCTTTGTGCTGCGAGTTTCATTGAAACTGTAGTAAGGATGGTTTGTTTCAACAGTTATACAAGATGACACAAAACTAAATGTATGTGAATGTATTAGACATCCAAATATACATATGTAACCTACTGACCCTCCATTCCATTGAAATAGTTTCAAACTTTTCCAAGATTCAGTGTGCGTTGGCAAGGTGTATTACCAGAGTATTTCAGCCGTGTTATTTGCATTGGAAGGGTAAGAAGAACTAATGTCAAAGGGTGAAGTGTAAGCCAAAGTACTGAACGGCAATGCTGAGTTGTAGCTCTCTTTGCAAAGAAATAAACCTATAGGCGCAGTTCTGTGCAAAACTATTCACACCCCACAAACTTTTCCACATTTTGTCAGTTAACAAACAAAATCTTCAATGTAGCTGCAAAAAACTGTGACATTAAGGAAATTGACATGATGTTCCACATTTATTAGAAAATACAAATCTGAAACTTTATGGTGCACTAGGAGATGCAGTGTCTCAGAGTGTTTTTACTTTAAATTTTTCCCTCGTTGTTTTGTTTTTTTATGTTTAGTAGCCTGCAATCAGCATAAAAAAGTCCTAATTGGTGTTTCCTTATCGACATCCCACCTGGTTCGGCTAAGAGTTTAAAAGCAGTGCTTAGTAATCAGTGTTCTCTATGGATTTTGCCTCTAGCTCTTGCATGTTTCATTTTGTATTTTGAAGCTCTCCTTACAACCTGGTTATCATCAGCACAAAATACAATTACTAGTTATTTCATACACGATCTAAGAGTTTGCTCGTTAATATATATAGGACATGCTGTAAAATCTAATACTTTGCGCCTACTTATGTATGAATTAACGAGTTTCCTCTACTCCACTTAGAGTTGATGTTATCTCAACTATAAGCTTCTGGTATGAGAGCCATGATTGCGCCCATGGTTTGTTGTTTGAACTTGCAAAACTGTGAGTTGTTTAACCTTTTTAGATTAGTTCAATTATTAAACTGCTATGACATTTTTATTTTAATTCTGCAAATGTATTTTAGCTAATCTAAAACTGTTTTTTTCTAACAAACATTTATGTTTTTATATCTATTTCACATTCTTTCATTCATGAAACTGATGAAAAAAAAGTCATTTAGTGAGGAGAAGTTTATGAAAGGTTTATTTTAACCATTGGAACCCCCGACACAGAACAATTTATGGAAATACAGAAAACAGTTAAAAGTCCTTTTGATGGAGTTGTCTCACATTTCTGCTGGATACCAAATTATCTCCCTTATTCTGTTATCTTGTGTTGTCTTTGAATTTTCCTTGGTCTTAAATGAATCTAAACAGTGTGATACCACTTTATCTGTAAGGACATTTAGACCATTACTCTCTAGTTGGAGCTTTGAGATCCATTAACCAGATACTGTTAAATATTCCCAGATCCAAACTTAAAACCAGAGGAGACACCGGTGTCCAACAATCAGTGGGACAACCTACCTTTGTCAGTTAGAGTTGCTAATACTGTTGATTATTTTTAAATTTAGCTACACCAGTTTCTTTTGGTCCATGAAACAGTGATTTGTCTAGGGCTGAAATATACTTCTGAGTTGTTTCTCAACTCTGAATTGTGTGGACCTATCAGGTCATCAGAGACCTGCTTCCTCAAAGTTCCCTGGACCAGAACTGAACCAGCTGAGTTCGCCCTTTCTATACTCCTTAACTGTGGAGCAAACTGACTGCCTTTAAATCAGGAATGAGCTGTTTCCCCGACCACTGATGATGCATGAAAGAATGTCATTGATTATTAAATTAGAATTTTAATGGTAGTTATTTTATGCAATGGCTAAGTGCTTTACAAACTGAGCTCACTCTCCAAGCAAAGCTTAAAGTTGTTTAGTTAAAATGTTTTTCCTTTGATTTTCTGTAAAACAATTTGGATTGCCTTCTGTGTGAATGAGGCTATACAATAAAACATCCCTCTCCTTGCCTTTAAACCAATAAGTTTTTAGTCCCTTTTATCATTGTATCTAATTTATGTGATGTTTTAATACAAATCTGGCTTTTATTAGTAGTGTTTTATTATGTGTTCCTTCTAACGCAAATTTGCCTACAGGAATTGTTTTTTACATTTGCTATTTTCATTTAAAGTACAATTTAAGTTCAGTTAAGTTCAACACCTTGAACGCACGCCAGACAGATGATGATGTGGCCCTTTCAATGATACATTTTGAGCTCATTGCTCACTCTGTCCGTCAGTTTTCAGCAGCCAGTTGTGGGGCACATCTGCAGCTGCTTGGTCTGCATGTGACAAGTGAAGAAGTGAACTGATGTGATGAATGGGAAGACTTTAGCTGCTGCTTTGGTTCAATCTGAGCTGCTATGTCCAGCTGTTATTATTTGAACCTGTTGTGCTTCTGTGAAATATATTTTGGCTACAGACCTCAAGTGTGTGAAATAAAGTAGCTTCAGTGTAGTTCTTCAGCCAACACAGCTTACATAACCAATGCCTGTATGTAGACAGAGCTGCACACATTGATAGCAGTTGCACTATGTATAGTTTTACATAATGGCTTAAAAAATTATTCCAATAGAATCATGGCTAGAATGCGTATAAAAGCTAAAATCAACATTTATTAAGTTGCTAATTAAGTCATTCAGACACCCAAATCAGATTCTCCAATCACTACCATGATTAAAGGGGTATAAATGCAGCAGATTGCTTCTACTAAACATTCTTAATCAATCACTTAATCTGGATGGCATTAACTTGGCCTCTGGTAATAAAGTAAAAAATGATTTGAGTTTTTGTTATAGTTTATGTTGGTCTTTTTAATTAGTTCACTCTACTGTCTTAGTATTAGCTCTGGTTTTTATTATTTGCTTATGTTCTGTTTGGTCTTTATGTTGATTTTGGTTCTGGATTAGTCTAGTTTAATTTCTGTTTTGGTTTAGTAATTCTCTCCATGTAATCAATTCTGTCTTAGGTTTAAGTTATGTATTAGTTTTGGTTAATGGAATAGTTTGAGTTTTAATGTGGTTTGATTTTGTACTTTGTTTTATATTATCAGTTTCTTCTGGCCTGCTCTGATCAGTTATGTCACCAGCCTTTATTCAGTTCACCTGCCAGCATTCTTTTGTCTTGTCACTCCCCTTCACCAGTCACCATCCAATCAGCTTCAGTTTACTTCCAGCCATTTTGTCCCCCCTAATCAGCTCCACCCATTCTGGTAATTAGTCTCACTCTGTTCACCTGCTCACTCCCCTACTTATATATGCCTCTGTCACCTGCACTCGGCCAGATCATTGTCTTTTGTCTTTTGGTGAGTCTAGTCCAGCATTCCCTGTTCTGTCTGTTTGTTTGCCTGTTGACCTGACCCAATTTGCGTTTTTGACTTCTGTGCCAGCCGGATCCTGATCCTGTTATCCTTGCCTGTTTTTTGCTGCCCGCCTGTGTACCAACTTGGAACTGTTATTTGACCACCGAGCCTGCATATTCCCTTTTGAGCTTTATTAAAGCCTTTTTGTTTGCACTTTTTCTTGTCTGGCTGAATACTGGGTCCATCCGTCTCTCGTTCATGACAGAATGGACGCAAATTGGGTCAGGTCAACAGGCAAACGAACAGACAGAACAGGGAATGCTGGACTAGACTCACCAAAAGACAATGATCTGGTCTCTCTGTCCTTTAAAATTATTTGAATTTCCTAACAAGGGATGATAACTTTCAATCCTTCTGTGTGTCATTCCAGATGGCAGGGGCAGAAAATTTAAAAGCCTTTTTACCCATTTCAGTTCGGACCTTTGGGACCTGCATCACAATGCATCACATATATCAGAGCTCTGATTACCCCGTATGTTCCTAACAGAGCACTTTGCTCTCAGACTGCAGGTCTGCTGGTGGTTCCTAGAGTCTCTAAAAGTAGAATGGGAGGCAGATCCTTTAGCTATCAGGCTCCTCTCCTGTGGAACCAACTCCCAGTTTTGTTCCGTGAGGCAGACACCCTGTCTACTTTTAAGACTAATGTTAAAACTTTCCTTTTTGACAAAGCTTATAGTTAAGAGTGGGTCATATTACCCTGAGCTACCTCTATAGTTATGCTGCTATAGGCTTAGGCTACTGGAGGACATCAGGGCCTATTTTTCTCACTCTACTGATTTCTACTGTTCTCCAATTTTGCATTGCTTGTCATCATTTCAGCTTTTTACTTTCTGTTCTCTCTCTTTTATCTTCATAGTAGGTACACCTGGTCTGACGTTCTGTTAGCTGTGACATCATCCAGGGAAGACAGATCACCCGCTACTACCATCTAATGTAGAACAGATTACTGGATCAATGTGTGCTTCTGTGCTTTTTTGTCTCTCTTGTTGTGTCTCTGCTCTGTCTTCTGTAACCCCAGTCGGTCGAGGCAGATGACCGTTCATACTGAGCCCGGTTCTGCAGGAGGTTTTTCCTTCCCATTAAAGGGGAGTTTTTCTTCCCACAGTCGCTCCATGCTTGCTCAGTATGAGGGATTGCTGCAAAGCCATGGACAATGCAGACGACTGTCCCTGTGGCTCTACGGTTCTCCAGGAGGGAATGCTGCTTGTTGGGACTTTGAAGCAATCAACTGGTTCCCTTATATAGGAATTTATTTTTACCAATCTGTATAATCTGACCCAATCTGTATAATCTGATTGAATTTGACTTTGTAAAGTGCCTTGAGATGACATGTTTCATGAATTGGCGCTTTATAAATAAAATTGAATTGAATTTGTGAAGGAATGGGTATTTTTCAGGTGCTCCATACATTCTAAGTTGCTGCAGTGAAAAGATGCCCCCTGTGCATTATGTCCAGATAACAAATGTTCTTACAACTTAATGTACAGAATCAACTATTAGTTGTACTATAACAAAAAGGAAGCGATTGGAAAAACAGCAACTCAGTCATGAAGCGGTATGCCACAAAATAGCGTATAGCTGAAGAACTCCAAACATCATCCAGTCTTCAGATTAGCTAAAAAACTGTGCATAGAGAGCTTAATATAAAGGGTGTAAATGGTCGTGCTTCTGAATCGAAGCCTTACAGCCTGGTTTATCATTGACAAAACCAATATTCCATCATTTTGGCTGCCCTCTAGAGTTTAGAAGACCATTGCTACTAAATGCTGCAGATGTTGTGTTCACATGTCTAATTTATGCATGGATCGTAGGTGCGACATGCATAAAGCAACCTTTAAGGCTACACATACTTGTTAGGACATATGTCCCCGGATGTCCGCACATACTCAATGAAGGAACTCAAAGAGCTCAATTTTTATGACCGTGTACACGTATGAGGAGTCACACTACAAACTGATGGGGGGCAAGAAGTCTTCACGATATACTGTTTTATATGTGACACCGAACTTGACTGAGCTGAGCTACACTGAGCTGCTCCAAGGACGCGTGGCACCACAGTCCCTCTCTCTGCGTGCACAGACAGGTGTGCGGTGGGTGCCTACTGGGAAAGAAATGTCTCTAGGTGCTCAGCTAGCTAATCACACATTTTACCCAAATGGATTGTAGATTTCCTTTTTGTGCTTTTATTGATACATTGGGCAACACAGTGGTGCAATTGGTAACAGAGTTGCCCCTCAGCAAGAAAGTCCTGGGTTCAAAACCCAGCCAGGGGTCTTGCTGCATCAAGTTTGCATGCTCTGCTTGTGCATGCATGGTTTCTCTCTGAGTACTCCAGCTCCCCTCACCAAAAAATAAAAACTTGCAAGGTTCTTTAGGTTAATTGATCTCTCCAAATTGCCCTGAGATGTAACTTACTTTATTTATAAAGTACTTCAAAACAACCGTGGCTGCGACAAAGCGCGGCATATATAGAAGATAAAACAAGGGGGGAAAAAAATAAGAAAAGACTGTCATAACATTATTAGAATGAATAAAACATAAAAACAAAAAGTATCATGCTGTGCTAAAGGCCAAGGAATACAAATGCGTTTTTAAAAGAGTGGACAGTGAAGTGGTTCATGTAATTTCGAGGGGAATATCATTTCATAGCCTCGGAGCAGCAACACTAAAAAGGTCTGTCCCCTCTGAGCTTCCTTTCAGACCTCGGTGCCTCCTGGAGCAGCTGGTCAGCTGACCCGAGGCATGGAGCAGGTCAGAGAGGGAAGTTGGGGCAAGACCATAAAAATTTTAAAAAACAAACAACAGCATCTTGATTCTAAAATGCACAGGCAGCCAGTGGAGGGAAGCCAGGGTGGGGCTGATGTGCTTCTTCTCATAGACTCCAGTTAGAAGCCTGGCAGCGACACTCTGGACCAACTGGAGACTTTTCAGGGAGGACTGGCTGACTCCAAGGTAAAGCTCATTAGAGTAGCCAAGCTGGGATGTAATGAAGGCATGACTGCTTTTTCAATCTGTTGTTTTGAAAGAACGGGCTTTAACTTTGCGAGCAGCCTAAGATGATAAAAATCGGACTCTACCACTGCTCCAACCTGGCAATCTAATTCAAACTCACTGTCGATCTTAAAACCCAAGTTAAAAAACGTCTGTTTTAAATATGGACCTAAAGAGTCAAGATCAATAAAGTAGAGGTTCACAGGAGTCACTAGAACCAAAAACCTCATTTTGTTTTTGTTCAATATAATTTAAGAAGTGTAAGGTGATCCAGGCTTTGATGTCTTCAAGACACAACAGCAGCAGTTTCACTGAGAGGGCTTCCTTTTTAATTGACATATAAATCTGACTGTCGTTAGCGTAACAATGGGGAAAGATCCCATGCATCCTGATTATTGAACCCAGAGGGAGTAGATAAAGCAAACAAAGTAAGGAACCTAAGACTGTGGAATCCTATGAGAGAGCAGAGGAGGGATCAAAATCTGATGTTCTAACACACATAGTTCTATCTGCCAAAAAAGACCTAAACCAAATATTGCAGTACCACAGATACTTGGTGCTGTGTGTGTGTGTGTGTGTGTGTGTGTGTGTGTGTGTGTGTGTGTGTGTGTGTGTGTGTGTGTCTGTGTGTGTGTGTGTTGACCTGTGATGGACTTCTGACCTGAACCGCGCCTCTCGCGCAATGACCACTAGAGAGAGACAGCAGGATGGATGGATGGATATTTTTATATTGTTTAAAAATCTGAGTTCATCTAATGATTTACTGAGTGATTTACTGGCTGTATTTTGTCAGCTGTATGGTGCAAAAGGGAATTACTGGGTCTGTTTTTCAGCAGTTGAACTCAGCCCCTTTGGTTTCCGGTGAAAAGAAATTTTAATGCTTCAGCATACCAAGACATTTTGGACATAGTAAAGGTCCCAACTTTGTAGGAACAGTTTGGAGAAGGCCCCTTCAGTTTCCAACCATGCTGTGAACCAGTGGATAAAGCAGGGCCTATAAAGGCAAGGATGAGCGAGTTTGTGTGGAACAGCTTGGCTGCCCTGTACCGAGTTGTGATCCAAACCTAAAACGCCTTGGGATGAATTTGAGCAGCGACTCTAAGCCAGGCCTTCTCATCCAACATTAGTGTCTGATTTTCTTCTTGAAGAATGTTCAAACTAACCTTTGTTGAAAGTCTTCCCAGAAGAGCTGAAGCTGTTATAGCTGCAAAGGGTGACCTGACATCATCTAGTCATAACCATAGATTACGCATGGGAAGTCACTCAAGTTTATGCATGAAGTTTATGAAGATAGACAAGGTCATATTTTCCTGATGTGGTGTAGGTTAGTTAAATGTTACTTTAAAAGTTTAAATGTGATAATAAAAATTTACAGTGACCCAACACATCCATTCCAATCCCACTTTGAACTGCTGATGGTATTGCAATCTAAAATAAACCGCTATGAAAACTGATATGTCCCCTCTATTTTAAATAGACACACATTGATTAGATCATCTTTTTAACGATACAATGATTTTATTGAATTATGTTTCTAGAGTTTTTAGCTTTATTGATTTAATAATGCATTTTGTTTCTTTTTTGAAATGTTAATTTGATATTTTTCATTGCTGCCATTGCTGAAAGTACTATGACGTTTACTGTTATTACAATCTAAAGTCAATCATGTAAAACCAAATATCTTTATATTTTTTCACTTTATAACTCGGCCTTTCCCTCTGAATGGTTAGACAATGTGCAAGTATAAAACAACAACAACAGAATAAATGTTATGTTATAGCTATGTACTCTGTGTATCCATAAGAAGCTAAACTTATGTTTTTTTTTCACAATTTAAACCCCATTATTGGTTTTAAGTCTGCTTACCATGAATTAACCTTTTTACATAGAGCCAGAGGTGAATTTTCAAACCCTTAGAGGCCACTAACAGAAATGTTTAAATTATAGAATGTTATTGAATATTTTAAATAGGAACAAAGATAACCATTTGGTTGGTTGTCTAATGTGTAATACTAGCTTGATTTTGAGTTTTCTGTCTGAGAATTCCTCGCAGTAATGGTTTTTGCTAAGAAACAAAATTAAACTATCGCATATTTTTTATGAGGTCTCTGGGCAGATTTTCCCCCACCCAAGCCATTAAAACTTCTTGTAAAAAATTCCCCACACTCTATATAACGTATGATAGAGTAAGGACAGAAAGCTTCCAGCATGCTGCAGCAGGTATTACATGCATGTCTCTGACAAAAAAGACACTTTTAACAGAGTTTGTTAAAACTGCCGCTGTATGCAATACAGCTGGACGTTTATGGATAGCAGATTTACTCTCAAGAAGCATCTAATATTTTGCAATAGTTTGTATCTACATAATTTTTGGAAATGTATGTCTAAAGACATATTTGTATAAGTAAAATGTGAATGTGAAGCTTGTCATTTAATTGGATTTTAGCAATGCATAAAGTTGCAATGCATTATCATTTAAATTTAAATAAAAAAAAATGTTTTTGGCCCCTAACCATATTATACTGTAATTTTAAGCTTCTGTTTAAATAAAGCAAATATGACGTGACCTTAATAATGATTTTCTATTTAGCTCTGAACTTAAACATCAATATAAAAGAGTTGGTTTCCAACTGCAACATAGGACTCATTTAGAAATCAATTAAGTAATTATCTATTAAGGTGTGACCAGACTATCAGTTTTGACAGTACATGCTACTGACAGTTTGGTTTTGCTGAACCTTGGTAAAAATGAGTGCATGTTTGTTACATTACATCAGAACTTTCAGAGTATACTGTGGCACAGTTACAGGGACCACACAACATGTGATTTGGGACATTCAACGCTGTGATTATTTTCCTTCTTTTCCTGTTTTGTCTCCTGTAATCACCTGACAAGTCCTGGTATTTGTTTTGAACCAGTAAATTTACTTAAACTACCATCCACCACTAATATCTTTTTTTTCTCTCGAGAGCAAAGGAGGCTCAGAGGTGGCAGCCAGAGAAAACTTGTGATGTAAAGATTCCTGAGATCACATGGAGCTGTAATCAGGAATTGCATGTGTGAAAGAGCTCTTTGTCTGGACTCCAGGTTCTTGGGTTCAGCATATCAAATGGATTGGAGACGGCTTTGAAAATCCGCCCGTTGGAACCGGCCGTCCACACAAAAACAAACACGCAGCAGTGGCTGCAGCTGTCCACTTGAAAGATGGTGCCTGTTTGTGTTTTTGCCTGTTCTGATGTGGGTCTGCATACCAGCCCGCTGGACAGCCAGCCCCTTGTTCCCTGGTTTCTGAGTGTGAACCATGAGATGTGTGTCGTATGCCTCAGGTGTTGATTAGCAGCTGTATGATTGGTTCTCATGAGAAAGATGACAGGAATGTATGACAGCATGTGTGATGTTCATTTTTGACCTGTCTGTGCTCTTTATTAAAATTATTATAATTGTTTTAGAATAAGGACCTAATGTCTTATCTCCATGATTTAATCTGCGCTACATTGCATTGTGATGTCAGAGCCAATTTGATGGACAAGGGGAAAACTTAATTAGCTTCAGATTGTTTTTGGACAAATTCAGCTCTTTCGCATTCTTCAAAAGCCCCAAAAGCGAGACTGCTGTTATTTGTGATGAGTTTATGTTTGTGTGTGTATTTAATGTGACATCCACGAACCAGATGTGTCTTCATGATGCCACAGATTATATTTGCTCTGATATCCTGGTGAACGTTTAAGATTAGGACTGCACCTGGGAGAGCAGGATGAATTGAGTTCTTCTGAGAGCGCCGCATAAAGGCTAGTTTATATGGAAGTATAATTAGCTCGATTTATGCCCCGATCTTTCCCTTATGACAGGCCCCAACTATCGGGGCCCAACTATCTCTTAAGGTAATCTTAAGAGATATCTCTGGTGAGTGTGGTGTGTTAAGCGTGATCTGGTCCGCTCAGAAGGCCAACAGGACTACTCCAACCTCATATCAGGGATATTCAACATGTTGATTGTCTAGGCCCGATATTCTAGCATGTTGGTGTTACCTGAGGACAAACGAGCACAAAGCCTGTTGAACGTGATGTGTAGCCAATCAGAAAGCGAGGTGAGGGAAACCCCGAGAACCCCCCCCACACACACACACACACACACACAAATCACCTCTATATGATAGTATAGCAAACGTGTAGCGCCCCTGTCTGCACTGTCTTCACTCCTTTAACCCATGCGGTTTTTAAAGCCAAACTAAGTAATTTCTGAGTGGCGCTCCCCCTACAGGAGGTTTTGAAAATAGCACTGTCGTAAATTCACTTAAATTAGTCGGGTAAATTAATGGAATCACTACATGTGATTTGCAAAGCCCCGGGCTTTTGAGTGGCAAAGGAAAATTTGACTGATATTTTCAGGCAGTCTTAATGGGAAAACCACAGAAGCAGCAGGCCAGTCCAACTTCAAAGGAGACGCCATCTGAATGTTCCACCAGTACCATGACCTCCACAGACACAAAAACTACTATTTTAGACTATCGACCAGAATCCAGCCCAGATGCCAGACTGATTCTGGTAGAAGTCCTGCTCAAGGAGTTCCAGGCTCTCACGCAGGGGTGTCAAACATACGGGCCACATGTACTTCGTTTAATTGAAAATTTACAGTTCCTATATTGCCCACGAGAGGCGCTGTGTTTTAATCAGCAGAGGGTAACACTGAGCTTCAGATGTGGATTATTGATTTTAAATAATTTCTTAATTTTTATCTGTTTGATGTATTTTGTCATGCAGGGCAGTGTTTTTAAGTTCCAAAAATGTGAATAAATGTTTTTCAACATTGTACAATCACTGTGATCAATTCTTATGCATAATGCACAAGTAAATGTTTAACTGAGTAAAAGTATTGTTGAAATTGCACATAGTTTTCTTAAAAACGCTGAGTTTATTCATGATATATTGTGTAAAAGTGAAATTCATTTAATATAAAAATCAACAACAAGTCCACGTTTATTAGTTCTATTTAATCTTGCAATGAGTTTACGCGTGTGGCCCTCCTGAGATCAGAATAAGCTGTATGCGGCCCCTCAACCACAATGAGTTTGACACCCCTGCTCTGACGGAATCGCAAGAGTACAGCCAGGAGCACAAGGCAACGCTTGTAGCTGAGAACGTTTTTATCTTAGAGATTGAGAAGATGCCTGAGGAAAGGCGGAGAAGTATGGCGGTGCTCATATTCAAGACAAGGGAGATGTGCAGAGTTGTGGCAACTACTGAGGAATAAAGTTGATGAGTCACAGTGAGGTTATGGGAAGGAGTAGTGGAAGCTAGACTGAGGTCAGAAGTGAGCATCTGTGAGCCGCAGTGTGGTTTTATGCCAAGAAAAAGTACTACATGCGCAGTATTTGCTTTGAAGGTGCTGATGGAGAAGTGCAGAGAGGGTCAGGAGGAGCTGCATTGTGTTTTTTGGTTTAGGAATAGGAGGCAGAGCTGAAGGTAGCAGAGAGTAAGATGTTGAGGTTCTCTATAGGAGTGATGAGGATGGATAGGATCAGGAATGAGTACATCAGAGGGACAGCTCCTGTTAGAAGTATTCAAGATAGAGCCAGAGAGGCCAGACTGAGATGGTGTGGACATTGTTGGGGAGCACCAGCACAAATTCCCCCACCTCCCCCAAACATATCACCACACAGAAGGCAGGTCTTGATCATGTGTGGACTTTGCAGGCGTGGGGGTTGCACAAAGCAGGGGGAAAGTTTCGTTCCCGAGCCCTACTCTTCAGCCTTCGAAGGAAATCTTTTAAGATTTAGCTGTTTAAATCTCACTCTCCTGTTTACCTTTGAAGAAGGAGCTCAATAGAAGCTCAGAGGATCCTGCTGTATGTTGGCCTTACAGAGTTTCATGTATTATTGCTGAACTGAACACCCCACCACTACAAGAGCTGCTGTTGGTGTTACTATCTGAAGGCTTGTACTCGTATCATCCCTCTTTGATTAACTGTCTGATAATACAGTTACATCTAAGGTGATTATTTTGTTAATTATTATTAATTATTAATTAGGATTATTATGCATAATCAACCAATCCTAATTGCAGCGCACCTACCACAAAACTCGTGCATGTTTCCTGCATACTTGATCTCTGAGGTAAAAGCGCTTACCGCATATTTTCCTAATAATACAATATAAAGTATTATTATTATTATTGTTACTATTATTATTATTATTATTTTAGGACATGACTAAAATGCTGATTTGTGCCAGAAATGCAATTGTAATTTATTTGTGTTTCGTTCTTTCAAGGATTGTATTTTCTCTGGCTTCAAATCCTGGCTTTCATGTATTTCAGCTGTACTTCAGAAAGTCTCTCTGAGATTTATTTTTGGAGACCGGCTGTTATTCCTCACCTTTTTATTTTATTTGTGCTTAACATTGTCCCTCAGCTCTTTGGTTTTTAGCATCTCAAAGATTAGTCATGTCACATTCAGCCTTCAAAAGATTTTCTAAACCTAGAAGAACCGATCAACCTTTGTTTACAACTTGCTTTTCACACAAAGAGAAACGAGGCACAGAGTTTTACAAAAATGTTGAATCTACATTTACCAGGCAACTTAGCAAAGAATAGTTTCAAAGTGATACATGTTTTTTCATCTGTATGTATATTTTTTTCATATAAAAGTTCAAATGTTTCAGGATACAGGCTTCAAAATTTTGATTCCATGTTTGAAACTCTGTAAGAGTAAGGGTCAGAGTACGATGGGAGTTGACCCGTGGCTTATCAGTGAGGATACAGATTATTTCTTAGCGCTGCTGATCCCCAGGAATGATTACTCAGCTCTTCCAAAGAATGGCCAAAACAAGGACTTTCCATTCCAGCTGTATTGAGAAGTTTCCACTGAGTGTTTGTTTAAGAGAAGAAAAGGTCAAGTTGTGCAGGACTCACTTTACACCTGTCTTACAGCCACGGAATGACAGATGTCTCTGTTTGCAGTGAACTTTTTGTGCCTTTAACAGTAACAGGCGTTAATCATATACATGTACACACAACTGTGATGAGCTAACGGAGTGGAAGAGGCAGAGAGTTTAGGAAAATCAGAGTTTCCATCCAAAATATGGACAGTTTTACACCATCACTGGGAATCATTCGGACATAAATCCCCATACTAAGAACTGATGCCAAGCCAATGACAGAGCTGTGGAAACAGACTGGACAAAACAAAAGTAAAAACACAAAACTGAGAAAGTCTTAGCAGTGAAATGATTTAATAGGAGTAAACTATGTCTTTGTCATCAGTGCAGTTTTTGGAAGTTTTTAATTAGACGAAACAACGGGTGCCTGTAATTGAACTCAGTGTTGTTTTTGAATTTATTCCCACGTACTCCATATCAGTGTTTTTGCCACGCTTATTTCAAGATTCGAGACTCTGATAATGAATCCCAGTAAATGAAACAATATGACAGTTTCCACATGTGTGTTTCTTATTTTTAAGTTCCTTCTCAGTATCTTCATCGAGTTGGGAAATGTAAACGTGTCACCCTGCCTTCCTTCGTGATGTCGCTTTTTTTTTTTTTTTTTTTTTTTTTTTTTGCCGGTCTCTGGTCTACAGATGTGAACATTTGAAATTGAATGTTGACAACAATATGATGGAGAACTCAGTTTAAACTGGAAGCAAAACTTTTTCCTACTTTTTGCTGTAGTGCTCTTGCCAGACTAAGTGATCTTTCTGGAGAACATGGTGGATATTACCATTGGTTTGATTATTGAATCCAAATTATAGCAGAGCACCAGTGCAGGTGTGAGAGCCATGGGGCATAAAGGATCATCAGTTGGTTAATACTGAAAGTGTTGCATTACATTATCAGAAATATGTTATATTCACCTTTCAGGCAATCGGCTATTGACCCGATTAATGATCTTTAACACTGCTGCACTTTTCCTTTAGGCTGCAACAAAGGCTTTGGAGATATGGAATTGGGCTTTCCAATAACTCGTCAAAGCGACATAGACACATACTATGACTATGAATTTCTATGCCAGTAACTCTCTCTGGTTGCATACAAAGGTTTTCCGATCAAATTATTGCACCCTGTTGGCTCATTATACTTTATTTATGCGTTTTACCCTTAGTTTTTTTTCCTCTGTTTGTTAGTAAGCAAAGTGCTTTTGTGTATATTTCCCATAACAAGACCACATGACCAGAGGCACGATGTCACGCATGCATGCAATGACTAATCAAGGAAAAGCAATGGAGCCCAGCGCTTCTGGGGAAGATTTACTCTAACTTGGAGCCGCTGTAGATCTGGTCCGTCTTCAATCGTGCCAAGCTGTCATTGTATTGTGAAGCATTGCAGGACAGTCTGCTGACTCTTAAAGTAGCTGCCTTAATCGTCACCATCTTGCTTTCTGATAGTTCTGCAGTACTGTCGGCAGATTGGACAACGATGTTTACGTTAAATTATTTTCAGGATCAAAAAGGCCGAATTAAACACTATGAGGATGAACACTTGTCATACATTGTTTTACTTATATATTTATATTTTAATGATCCAAAGAACTCTAATTTTACAATAGTTATTTGTCGTACAAACTTTGTTATTTATTAGCAAAAACGTTGGAAGCAAATAGATCTTTGATCACTGGCTTGAAAAATCTTTATTTTGATTCAGTGCATCATCTGAGCAACTTCTCCAACACAAACCATCATCTTTCCTAAATGATGTTAATCATGATACATTTGTTGACCTTAATTCGTCTGTCTTCAGCTATTTTGCAAATGCTTCTGACACAAGACAGAGGTTCTAAAAAGTGCAGAAGAAAACCTGAATGGAAGCCAAGGAGTCCACGCAGAATCTATTTCATTTAGTAATGAGAACTTCAGAGACATGTCCTGGCACATCAACATGCAGCTTTTCAGTGCTACTGCGTTGTGTTATGATAAGAAAAATATGAGTGGTTAAGATTTAAACGGTATCATGTGGTTGCTCTTTTGGCTACTTTTTCCATCTCATTTAAAGCGGTGATGTGAGCACAGCCAAGATCTGATCACCTTCTCTTCTGTTGACCTTTGATAAGGCATCTATGAGATCAATATCTATGTTTTTTTATGCTAAATTAGAGCTTAATTAGAGTGTTCTTTTAAAATTGTGGTACCATTTTCTCTGTAGTTCTCAAGAATCAAACATGCCTGGTCTATTATTTGAAATTAAGATTAGGATTTTTTTTTTCCACCAAAGATTAAACTTTTCTTTCTTTTGAAGATTTTGAATTTGTAGCTGAAGCTAAAATAGTGAGTGAGGAGGCTTATCGTGAAGAAAACAGTTATCAACATTTTGTCAGAGTTCAACCAAAGTGACTCTTGCCTGGGAGACAAATGTAAACATAGACAAATATGTTTGCAGCCCTGGTAATCTGTTAAAAACATTAAATTAAAACCTTAAATCTGAATGTACTTATTCAGTAGTGAAAAATTATATGAAAGGAAAATAATTCTTTGTAAAGATCAATCCCCTGTAGCATAACTACTGGTACCCTCAATAGTCTCTTTGAAATAATATACATATGAATATTTGTAATACATACTTAAAGACAGTTTTTAGAACTTAAAATTAATAAGTCTTGATTTTTTTTCTTTCCCTGGGGTATAAATGAGGCATGGCAAAGAGGCCAGATTCTTTTAGCCAATGGCCATTAGCCTAAGCTGATATTTTTCTTGCTACATGAACAGTGACGAGGGTCATAAGAAGGGAAAAAACCAAAGACTCACTGACAGAAAACTAAATAGTATAGCAGGGTGGGATCACTAAGTTGCCAAAGCAACCATTAAAGACTGTCTGCATGCACGCAATTATTTCTTAATATAACTTTGATGTGATCAAATTAAGGGTTGAATCTTTAAAAATATATATATTTTTTGAGTGATACATCATACTTCAATAAAAGATCCATTTTACCGGGGATGTCAACAAATGTGTCCATGTCTGTATTACTGAACACATATGTTAGAAAGTAGATAAAATACAAGCACATCTAAGCCAATTTCGGATTGTACTTTATATGATAATCACAATTACAAACTCTGGAATTTTAATCGCCCCGTTTTTCATTGCCACATTTCTGTCTCCATACATCTTGTGGAATTCCTTATTAGATGTTGGGCAGATTTGGAGAGTTGCCCAGCTTTGTCCTCATCGTCACACATGGCCAGAGGACAGATTAATTGACCCCAGGGCCCCAGTTTGGCATTGCTGTGCAACCTCCGTGTGCAGACTAGCAGACTCCTGGTTTTGTTGTGCGTTCTGCTGTGAGAAAGCCTGACAGTCAGGGTTTGAATGTTGACCCTCTGTGCCAACACCAGCCGAATGCCCTAACAAACAAAAGCAGAGTAAGCAGTGAGCATCCATCTGTATTTGTAATGAGCCTCTTTTACTCTCTCTGCCTTCTTTATCTTGCCTTCTTGCGCTTTCCTCTGGAAACCTTCAATAGTTAGAGTGATGATTTAGCATCGGAACATGAAGCAGGAGGCCAGGACCGGCACAGAGTTCATTCAAATGTCTGATGGAAATTTAGCTCAGCTTTGTGTACATAGTCATTCAGATCCACTGGGCTCAAAACCACAGGATTTCTTTTTCCACGTTGGGGGGTTGGTTCCACTTTCATTTGTTGGGCTAGCAAAGGCATATTTTAGCTCAAGATTTCTCTCTTTTCACCATGTATACCCTCAATTGTATGGCGTCAGAAACAAATGAATAGCAGGATCATTTCAAGCTGCCAAACTGTGACGGACACCATCAGCACTTATCCAGCTGCTTTGGCTCTGGTCCTGTATCCATTTTCGCTTTCTCTCTCATGCATGCACGCAAACACAGAATTAGCCAAGTGCCAGTGTAACCAACCCAAAACAAGGTTATGAGGTAGTGCCTGGCAGCACTCCACTATCCCCGGCCCAAACGGAGCCACTGCATTTTCAGCTCCGACCGCTACCGGTGATTCACAAACCTCTGGATCTGTTAGCAGATTAATGCCTTGCGGAGTTGCTCTGATTGACTAGGGTAACCACACTCTCTCCGCATTCCAGAGCTCGCTTGTAACTGAGACTAATCCTGTAAGCCCTAATAGATATTATCACTTCACTCTGAAACCCATATACTGTTTAATTAAACCCGGCTGCTCTGTTCGTGTTGCCAGGCAGTAGTGGGCTTTAAGAACAGTGCTGGTCATATTCTATTGACAAATCAACCGTTGTTTACCATTGAATATTTTATTATCAACTATGACAAAAAAAAACCACTTCCTCTTAATAGTTCCGAACCTTAAACCTTCCTATGATTTTCCTTCTTGTGGTGTTTACCTACAGTTGACTACAGCTGTTGTTTCAGAGGTCTGCTTTTCATTGGCTTTATAAGACCAACTGTAAATTCCTGAGTGTTTTGTGTCTCTCAGCGGACTCCATCCAGTTCTTTACTTTTACTCCTCCGAATTGGACCTCCTTTGGTTTCACTGAGTGGCAAACACTTGCACAGGCACTTCCTTTACAATTTGTAGTAACCTCGTCTAATCTCTAAGCGTCAATAAAATGTGATAATTATTCACTGCAGCTGCTGATGGGTCTGCCTGAATGGGAATGATGGTCTCTGTGCCATTACCACTGAGGGTTTCAGGCTTGGTGAACACATGCAGGTTTTAATTTTTCCCCACATACAATTTAAAGACAACAAACGTACATACATATATGTAAATATATATCTATATCTATCTATCTATCTATCTATCTATCTATCTATCTATCTATCTATCTAGATAGATAGATAGATAGATAGATAGATAGATAGATAGATAGATAGATAGATAGGGGTGTGTGTGTGTGTGTGTGTGTAGTAATTCCTTTTCTGTTTCAGTGATATGCTTTTATAGCTTCTGTGGTTTTCAGTGGATAGATAAAAGATTTACCCAAAGAAAATAAATGCCGTAGAAAATAGCTAGACACATGAGGGAGGTTATGTAGTTCCTGGCGTTCTTCTAGAATGTTTCCACATTTTGTCTTGTTATAACCAGAAACTATATTTTACCAGGACTATATGCAATCATCCAGGCAACGTAGTGCATAATTAAGAAATGTAACAAAAACAGGATTTTCTTTTCTTTTTTATGAATAAAAATCTAAAAAATCCAACATGCATTTGTGTCTCATTAACTCTGACACCCCTAAATTAAATCTAGTGCAACATTTTGCTCTTATTAGTAAAAAATGTCCAACTGTGTGTCACATGATCTAAGAATACAGGAAGAATATTAAAGAATGGCAAGAAGAAAGCTACTGTTGAAACACAGAAGTCTGTCAGAAGCCAAGTTGGGGACAAAAAACATCCAAACACAAAAGGAGGTACCCTATTAGATGAGACCAGATCCAACTTTCCTAGGCGCAAAGAATGCTATGTTAAAGTAATAAATCAACACTATATCACTGTAGGGTTGGACGATAATTTAATAACAATATATATCGATCAATAGACGTATATCAATAATAGAAAAAAAGGGGTCAATAAAAAGTCAACAGTTTTCTTTCCTTATGCATTTTAGCCATGTAGGTTAGTATTCCGGTCATTACATCCTCCCAACCAATCACAAACACAGACCCAGGAACCAAGCTCCACCCCTTCAAAGAGTTCCGAGAGCATGAAGTTTTTTTTTCTTTTTTTAAAAAAAAAGTTGCAGTTTTGGTAAAAGGTTGGTTGAAAAAAGGGCTGTGTTTGAATTCAGTGTTTGTGTGTCTGTATCTAAAAATAAAACGCTAAGCAACAGCATAAAATGGTCAGGGCTGCACTTAAAATATATGTTTTGAATGTGTTGATAATTATCAATATCGGTCGATATGATTTCTATTTTATCATATGTTTTTTTTTCTATATCCTCCAGCCCTATATCACTGTGAACACACCATTCCCATAGTGAAAAATGTAGGTGGCAGCATCATGCTGTGGGATGCTTTTTTTCACCAGGGACACAGAAGGGGATCAGAGTCGATGGGGAGATGGGTGGAGCCAAATACATAGCAATCCTGAAGGATGCAATAGACTGGACATTGGTGAGGAGGTCCACCTTTCTGCAGGTGATAACCAAACAAACAACAACTGAAACTACAATAGCATGGTGCATATTATAGGACATTGCTGCGTTAGAATGGTGTAGTCAAAGTCCAGATCTGAATCCAACTGAGAATCCGTGGCAAGATTTGAAAATGGATGATTGCAGACACTGTCCGTCTAATCTGCCTGAGCTAAAGTTGTTGGCAAGTATCTAGATGTACAAAGTTAGTTGAGACATACCCTGAAAGACTTGAGGTACTTTGTTCTTCTTCAAGGTATTGTCTTAGAGTAGGTAAGTAAAAATCAAAATCCACAAGACAATATGTTTCAGATATTATTTGTAAAAAAATAAATAAAAATAGCCATTGTATTCTTTCAACTTGACAACGTGTAAAATAAATACTTTTGATTCTCACAGAAGCAAGAACCAGAGGACCGCAGTGAGAACAAATTAGTAAGTTTCTTTCCACGGCTCGTGTTTCTTCTCTTCATTGAGTATTGGCATGCTTGTGGTCTGCAGTCTTCAGCACGTGAGCAGAGTACATGGAGAAGAATAGCGGGACACGAGGACCAAAGGAAACTACATCACATTATGAGGCCGAGTGTGGGCTTGTGATAAATTGGCTGAAGAGCGCTCTTTAGACATCTGTAAATGATTTTGCCTAAGTGTTCTGGGGACAGAGAGGGGTAAGTTTCACTGTAACAACAGAAGCTGCATTGTGCTTTGCCTAAATTAAGTTCATTACATTCTTTTTCGTAAGGCAGGAGAACCTTTGGCTCTAGCAGATTTCTGCATGGCTACTCCCTTGTAGATTGAAATGTCAGGGGCTCTGCATCTGCATGGGAGCCAGTGTGCACAAGCATTTAACGCTGCCTTCTGAACACACAATCTGAGACATTTGAGCAGCAATCCTCAATGGAAGTAAAAATGCCACTTAGGCCTCAAAATAATATCTTCTGAAGTTTCATCAGCAACAGCTGTCTAATAGATACAAGTCAAAGGTCAGTGCAGTCCTAAAGAAGAGGATATGGCATTTGAACTTTAAATCTGTTCTGCAGACACAACTTCTTTGACTATGTTGAGTTTGAAAAAAATAATACTGTGTGTCTGTTTATGTGAGAATCAGATCACCAAACTATTTCTTCCCATTGAGAATTTATTGAAGACTAAGTTTGCAATTTTAATCTTGATCCCTGCAGGACAGCCAACCATGGCACTGCACATAGCTTGTAGACGTTACAAATGGTCATTGTCATTATCTTCTCTTTTCTAACTATCAGATAGTTTCCAGGTGTATGTAAATTATGTCACATACACTGCAGCTGGCTGGTATATGTAGTTTTATTTTAGACTAAAAATTATTCCTTATGTCTAAATTACACATGAGACATCCAATATCACTGATAAACCTGCAGAAAAACAAGGTTAAACATCGAGGTACAGTAAGCATCCAGACAAAAAGTTGTAATTTATACAGTACATACAGAAGAGTGATGGGCGTGCAAAGGATTGTCAAGGTGTTTCCATATTTGGAACCACAGGGCATAACATTTGGTATTCAGAGTTGGGCATTGTGTATCTGGAAGTTTTGACTGACTGTCCAATAGTCAGTGAAAACGGTGAGTGAAGGCCACCGTGCGATGGAAATGCCTCATAGACTCAAAAGCATTCAGCATCTCTGAACCACTGTTGGTTTAGAGTAGGATTTTGTGTTTGTGTGTGGCTAGACGGTTGTAACGTGCGAGTGTGATCTGGTTTGCACCGTTGAAGAAAATAACTCTTTAGATGGTTTTTTTTACTTTGTAGAAAGTTTTTTGTTGTTTTTTTTTAGAGCCTGTTCTAAATCCTTGGTTGATTTAATACTGCTTCCTATCTTGCCATTTAGGTTCATCGTGTTTCAAGTTTTTTTTATATATATATATATATTCATGTTTGGACTGATATTCAAACAAACAAAAATTAGAAACCCTAATTGTGCCACAACTTGGTCAGACAATGATGGCATAAGTCTCACTCTCAGTTTCAACCATTGCACAACTAGTGGTGAAAAAGGCCTCTGCATAGCATAATGTGAATTTAAGTGATGTTACTATCCTCCTTTTTTGTGACCTTCACTCACAGTATGACTGTATTTTCAGGAAAACGGACTCTAAAGTGTTCTGTGTTGTCAGCCAACAGGTTGACAAACAGAACCTCATTTTTATCTTATTCCTTTACTTAGCCCTTTGCACCTACGGAAGAAACCTTTTCACAACCTAAGAATAAAAACAAAACGTCAGTGCTGGCTGCCAAAATTGTCAGCACAGGAACTTGCTGAGTGCTGCATACACGTATTCACTTTTATGTGCAAAGAAAGGGCAAATAAAGCTATTCTGGAACTAAATAAAAGGCTATAAATGGCATTCCACGGAAATCCGCCCCTCTCCCTGACATGATCCAGAGTGGAGGAGAAAGAGAAAGCTTGAATGGCAGATATAGAGAAAGAGAGGGGTTTGAACGTGAAAGAAGGCTGAAATAGAGGCAGGAGGGAACATAAGACTTTGGAGAGCAATGGTGTGGAGTGGTTGATGGGTTGGAGGGCTTGGGTCCGATAGCTTGAAGTGCACCAATAATCTCAGCCTTCTCTCAGCCCATACAAACTAACCTCTTCATTATAACAGTGGCATTCAGAAAAACATTCCCACTGGGAAATCTAAGCCCCCATTTAGAGAATTTAGAGAGAACATGGGAGGAAAAACGGTCTTGAAATAGAAGTTATTCGCTTTAACTTTCTTGTTTCCGCAGATCAGTCTACTCGCTCCTAAATAAGACGTCTGATCAGGCCTTATTGATATGAGATGTTTGAATTTACCAAGAACTGATAAGCCACAGTCATAAACTAAGCTAAAACAAATCTAACAAAAATGCTTAAGAAAACTGTATGTATTTTACCAAAGTGTGTTTTGTGTTAGTGTGAAACTCTATAGGCATCTGGATAAATATTTGCAGGATTAACATGCTTTGATATTCATTGGTGCACTTGCTGTGGTGGTCTTTTGCACGACTTTGAACTTCCCCGCAAAGCAAAATCTGAAAGTGAAACTAAACGCTTTACTAACACCAGGCAAAATATGAGGGCTGTTTCTGTGTTGTTGGTTAAATAAGTAGCTCTGCAATGTTTTATCCTTATGCTGTGAAACTACATACATTGAGAGAGTTGTGGAATGTAACCAATGTTGCAGTTCAGTTCATTTTGGGGTCAAAATGATCTTTAGCCTAGAGCAGGGTGGGATATTTTCCAGTTCTCGCGGGCCGAAGTCTGCATGTTTTAGATGTGTTCCTACTTAGAAATATCCCATTAAAATGAATGCTTGATTAGCAAGTCGCAACAAAATTATTTAAATCAGATGTACCAGACAAAATATTCACATAAAATCCTCCTAGGCAGCAACTGTTGGGGACTGAAGTTGCCCATCGGCCTACAGATGTATGAGAAGTTGTGCTTTATCTCTACAATGTCTTTAAAAAAAGTATTGCTGTAATGCAATTTGATATTTTTCTAATTGTGTCACTTCATATAAAAATATAATGTGTGGTTTACTGTGGTTTTTATTGTATAGACCAACAGGAAGTAGTGCATGATTGTGAAATGGAATAAAAAATGGTTTTCAACATTTTTTGATCCGAAATCTGAAAATCTGACACACATTTGTAAGTTTCCCCATTTCTCCCCAAAAATAGAACTCAGCTGATTTGTGTGGGCCTCAGACAATCTTTAGGGTGCAGGTCGTATCATTAAGATCAAGAAACACACCGTAAAAAGCCTGGCACAGAATTATGGAAAGTTTAAAGGAAGGTTAGGTTAAAAAATAATATTTCAAGCTTTGGATATCTCACAGAGCAGAGCCCATCTTCTGAAAAATGAGAGCCTGACACAACTGCAAACCTACCAAGACATGACTGACCACTTTAGGTTATATAATAGGCAAAGAAGGGCCGGATAATATGTTGATATGACAACTATTAGTCATGCACTTCAAATATGATATTTATATTGTTAAAGAGTGGTGAACACAAGCAACTAGAAGTCCCATTTGTCATTTGCCTCAAGCCTTGTAGGGGAGCCACCAAATGTGGAGGAGGGTTGTTTTGTAGAGGGTAGCCCATAATAAACTTTTTTTTTTTGGCCAACATGTAAAATGCTATTTGTAGTAGAAAGTAATACCTTGAGTAAGCCAACCCCACTGTGAAATACACACAGAATCATGCTGTGAAGTGGTTTTCTCAGTGAGCACATGGTAAGAGCTGCTGGAGACGGATTGAGCTAACAGAAGAAAGAATGTTAGAAACTGGAAAAACCCTTCCGGTAGTAAAACTAAACATACAACAAGAGCTATAATAACATGGTTGACATTAAAATATTTTAATGTGTAAGAATTGTCGAGTCAAATCCAGACCTGAATCCAAATGGAAGTCTGATGCAAGATTTTAAAATTGCTGTTTAGAGATGGACGGATGGACATCTTTATGTATGAGAAAACATTGAATACTATATATCGCTTCCATATTACACTTGCCGTCTTCAAAATAAAAAATAGTAAAAGACTTTTAAACCTTTATTTTAGTTTTCTTTGGCATACTGACTGGGGTAGTCGGTGATTGGGAAGCAGAAAGGGATTGTGTGTGACATGGATAGACGCTGTTATTTTTTCTTTGTGCTGGATACTGTATTGATGATGATTGATGAGCATTGTTGAATAAGTGGACAGAAAAACTAAAAGCTCTGGGAAAGGAGCTGATTCAGGAAACGCTGCACAGTGATGCAGTAAATTAGCCCTTTAATCTACTGTTGAATTTCATGCTAACATGTTAATGATCTCCTTCTGTGTGGGGGTTTAAACCGTTTGAGCAATGAATTATCCCATGTTGGTGTTTGTTTGGAGGTTTAGAACCACAAATAGCATCGCTAGATCATTGCAGCTAAAGTGGACCTCTGATTGCAATCTGCATTAAAACCTGAAAAGCTTATGTTGTTGTTGACGTAAACAGAATTTCTGCAAATTAAACCACATTATTTTCTTGAAAACAATGACATCATTTAAAAAGGGCCCACATTTGAGTCTCTTTTTTTTAGGCATGCTTTTTCATGCTTTCTCTTGCCACCCATCTGTAACGGGGCCACTTTGTGGGAAGGTTTCAAATAGCTATGGTTGGAGGCACCAGCCAGCATGGCCTCAACTGGGTTTCCTGATTTTCTTTTATACCTAATTGCTCACCACATATGTGACAAATGATGCCAGATGCCACAATGAAGAGAAATCCAGCTCTCTGAGATTTATGAGCTGCAGTTGGCCTTATTTATAGAAGGCTTTTTACTAGACCTGGCCCCAGGGAGTCAAGAGTGACTGGAGCAAGTTGCAAATTAAACTGTGGCACGTGTAATCCATTAAATACGCTAGGTAGTGATGGGAAGGTCGGCTCTTTTCAAAGATTCAGCGCCTTTGGCCTGGTTCGCTTAGAAAACCACGGCTCCTAAATTATGTTGCATGTAGTCTCACTCTGAGCCTTCAATTTTACCTTAATTTAACAATTATCAATGGTTTGTGTCTTGGTAAACTTTCTTTGTGGGTTTTCCCCCTTAAAAAAACAAACTTTTTCATCTGAATGTTTCATGAAAGAAAGAAAACTTTTACCGTTTGACATTTATTAAAACTTTTCAAGTTTAAAATATGCTTACAGTCTGGCTCCCTGTACCTTTGCTGCTCCATGTCCTCGGCACGCACCACTACAAAATAAAGTCTCAACAACAAGCTGCACTGTTCCTTAACAACAAAATAAACCGTCAATGTTGTTAAAATAATGGTTTATTTCTTAGGTTGGTTGTGCAAAGGAGTAATGAGTAGCCAAGTACAGTCAAACATAAATGATTTAGATGATCAAACAAATGTTAATATCTAAAAATTATAAAATTAGTAAACATAAAAAACAGTGTTCAAACGATGTCTAGATTTATTAAAGCATGAAGGCAAGTCAATCTCAGGGCTGTTTCACAAAAGAACAAGAGATAAAGCCAGGTTTGATCTAGTGTGATCAGCGCTTCCTGGCTTTGTCCGTTTCACAAAGGCCAATCCAGGCTCAGGAGGTGCGACTATGTCAAACCAGGTTTAAGTAATTCAGGTAAATGCACTCCCTGCTGCTGTGCGCACATTGATGCACTTGCACTTTCTCACGAGCTACATGTGACCACTTAACAATGTAACTTTCTGCAGCGCTGTTTTTACCCCCCCTCTCTCAACGTCTATCACCATAGCAATGCAGATGAGTGGACTGGCTGTTCTAGAAAATTCTTGAAAAGATAATGTAAGAAGTCATGATTTTTGGCTTTTCTATTTATTTTATTGATTGATTGATGTTGTGCACAATGGTACATGTTGAAGAAACACAGGGAAAATCTTATTACCAAAGGCTTTTTTGTGTACTGAAGGAGTCCTACAATGAAAATCAGCATCGTTATTTGATCTGCTGCCCTATTATAGGGTGAAAAACAGATTTGGCACAATTTTGGCATATTTGGATAAAATCATAGGCACACTGCCTACTAAAACCTTTGTGAAACAAATATGCTTCAGCTGATTCAGTCCAGGTTTGCTGCAGTTATAGTCAAGATGTGGATATACAAAGTCTGAGGCTTCTACTATATTTTCAAAAGCGTTTTCATGTAGTTTTGCAGTGTTTATTTCAAAAAATGTTTAGATGAGGCTCAGAAAACTTTATTTTTTCTTTGTTTAATCATAAATCAGACATAGTGATATTTGTAATAGTAGTTACACTATTTGTCACACAAATACTAAAATTTACATTTACACTTTAGAACTTTGGAGGTGTACTTGAGTTATATCAGATATGTAATTCCAGATAGGAATTCCTCCTAAAACTTTAAGGAGGAGGTTAAAGCCTCCTCCTTAAAGGTATTCAGGAAAGAAAAGAAAAACTTGACCGTTTCTGACCTACTTTTAAAGCCTGATAAAATGGGCCTGGCTCTGCTAGATTGGGCCCAACAGGTTAAAATGTTAATTCAAAACACCTGCGAAAGGTTTTAACTGGTCTCTCAGTCTAGTTCTGTAGGCTACATGATCATGGGGAAGACTGCTGCCTTGACAGTTGTCCAGAAGACGATCATTGACACCTTGCACGAGGAGGATAAGACACAAAAGGTCATTGCTGAAGAGGCTGGCTGTTCATAGAGCTCTGTGTCCAAGCATATTAATAGAGAGGCAAACGGAAGGAAAATATGTGGCAGATTAGTGTACAAGCAATAGGCATGACCGCTCCCTGGAGTCTGAAAACTGAATACTTTGACCATGGCTGAGAGTTGCAAGAAGCAAACTGCGTTCATGAGAAGAACAGGAGGGCCTCAGTAGAAAGAAAAAAGACCAGAGTGGATTTGGGAATTTTTTTTATCATGCAATCCCCCTGAAGAGTGGAATAGCAAGGTAAGATGGTCTTGCACATGAGCAGTTATTCAAAAAGGGATGGGGAAATTTCTGGAAAAATCACCAACCCTAGCTCTCAGGACCATGGTATCCCTGTTCTTACTTCGCAAACAAACTTGCCTGACCATAATCCCGTAGGAAAACTATGGGGTATTGTGAAGAAGAAGATGCAATACACCAGATCTAACAATTCAGAAGAGCTGAAGGCCACTATCAGAGCGACCTGAGGTCTCATAACATCTGAGCAGTGTCACAGACTGATCGACTCCATGCCATGCCACATTGCTGCAGTAATCCAGTGAAACAGAGCCCCAACTAAGTATTGAGTGCTGTACATGCTCATACTTTTCATGTTCATACTTTTCAATTGGCCAACATGTCTGAAAATAACTTTTTGTATTATTCTTAAGTAATATTCAAATTTTATGCGATACTGAATTTGAGGTCTCTGTTCGGTTCATAATAATTATGTCTTCAGTTTCTGGTGTTCTTCATCCTTGGAACCTTCTGTGTGATGCTGCTGTTTTCTGGCTTTTCTGCCCTTATTCTATTCACTGGGGTATTCAGGCCAGAGGTTATTGGCATCCACTGCATTCGACTGCAGCCCAGATGAGTCCTGTTATAGTATGTCCGCTCAGCTCAGCTCAGCTCACAGGAAATTAACCCAAGTTTAAACTCGAAGGTTCAGTTGACTGAGCTCAAATCCAGGTTAAATAACACTGGAGTCAGATATGTGATGAGATATTCAATGCTGTACTTGACAGGGAAACACTAAAAACAAAAATTATGGTGTTAAATGCAGTTTTACTGCCGAGGTTAAGAGAGTAATTTGTAAAATGTATAAATATTGAAAGCAGCAGCAAACAAATGCATGCATGTGTGTTTCTGGGGCCAAATTAAACATTGCGTCAATTCAGCCAAAGTGATAAAAGCCTTCATCACAGTGCTCATAGTAAAATAAAAGGTCCTTCTTGGCGCTCTCATTTCCTGCCAAAGGCTCTTGTTTTCTACCATCTTTTTCACCCCTAAGTGCTGCTTGTAAATTATAAACTCAACACACATTCAGAGAAAGTGAATCAGAGAGTTGATACTCTGGACCTCCCTTAAGTTCTGAAGTGAAACTTCTCATGCAGGGCCGTTAACAGCCATGATGAAAATTATTTAATACAGTTGTTAGACTGTCTTTAGCTAAATCTTTCTAAGAGAGGCAGAGCACCAAATGTACATAACAGTAACAGACCATGGCAAGCTTTGGTTTTTATAAGCAGTGTTGTCTGTCCGCAACAAAAATCTGTCTCTCTTATGATGCTCGTGAGAGGGAGAAGAAGAGGAACCAGCGCGGAAAATGAGTTTGCGGTTAGGACCCAAAGAGGAAAAGAGTGCTGTGGATTCAATTTCCAAGATACAACTTTCCATCTAAGGTCTCTATACACCACAAATTTGCATTAAACAAGTCAACAATCCTGATGCACAAAAAAAGAAGAAGAAGAAGAAAAAAAAGAAATCGTCTACCTGGCGTCTCCTGTTCCCCTGCAGAGAAATGTGAAGAGAGCTAAAATGGCAAAGGGCAGAAAGTAATCTCAACCAACAATGCCTTGCAAAAGTATTCATACATGTTTATCTGTTTTATATTTTGTTTATTTGTTTTCTTTCTAAAACAACTGTTTTATTAATACAAATCTTACAAATGAGCAGATGATTTACATTCAGCTTACTGAGTCAACACTTTGCAGAACCAAAATTTGTTGAAATAAAAGCTGAGCATGTCCCAGTCTCCAACCTTTTGCAGGCTCTACCAGGTTTTTGTCCAGTATTGCTCTACATACAGCTTCATCAATCCCACAATCAACTTTGTTCAGCTTTCACATCTCTACTTAGGAAAATAAACCCCACAGCATGATGCTGCCAGCACCATGCATCAACACAGGGAGAGTGTGTTCAGTGCAAGTTTAGTTATTTGCCACACATAATGTTTTTAGTGTCAGCCAGGAAACGTTTACCTGCATGTTTACAGTGTGGCTTGTAGTGAAAATTACTCCTAATGGTTTTCTTTCAGCAATATATTTCCATTTTCCAAACTGCCATTCCATAAATTTTGGAGGCACTGACTCCCATCCCGGCCGCTTCGCACTCGGCTGCGAACCGCTCCAGTGAGAGCTGTAGATCACGCCCTGATGAAGCCAATAGGACCACATCATCCGCGAATAGCAGAGAAGCAATCCTAAGGCCACCAAAACGGATCCCCTCAACACCTTGGCTGCGCCTAGAAATTCTGTCCATAAAAGTTATGAACAGAATCGGTGACAAAGGGCAACCTTGGCGGAGTTCAACTCTCACCGGAAACGAGTCTGACTTACTGCCGGCAATGCGGACCAGACTCTGACACCGGTCGTACAGAGACCTGACAGCCCTTATTAAAGGGCCCGGTACTCCATACTCCCGGAGTACCCCCCACAGGATCCCCCGGGGGACACGGTCGAATGCCTTCTCCAGATCCACAAAACACATGTAGACTGGTTGGGCAAACTCCCATGCCCCCTCAAGAATCCTGCTGAGGGTGTAGAGCTGGTCCAGTGTTCCACGGCCAGGACGAAAACCACACTGCTCTTCCTGAATCCGAGATTCGACTATCCGACGGACCCTCCTTTCCAGAACCCT
Organism: Fundulus heteroclitus; assembly: GCF_011125445.2. Classification (NCBI taxonomy): domain Eukaryota; kingdom Metazoa; phylum Chordata; class Actinopteri; order Cyprinodontiformes; family Fundulidae; genus Fundulus; species Fundulus heteroclitus. The sequence continues at coordinate 210,864 of NW_023396967.1, forward strand.
GGAATAGACCTTACCAGGGAGGCTTAAGAGTGTGATCCCTCCGTAGTTGGAACACCCGCTACGTCCCCCTTTTTAAATAGGGGGACCACCACCCCAGTCTGCAGATCCAGGGGAACTGCTCCCAATGTCCACGCAATGCTTGACAGCTTCCCTCACCGCTGGTGTCCACCAGCATGTTTGACGGTTGCTGCCACGACATGCACCGATAACCTTGCGGCCACAGCTCCGATTAGCTGCCTCAACAGTAGAGGCGTGGAACATGGTCCACTCAGACTCAATGTCCCCCGCCTCCCTCGGGACGTGTTCAAAGCTCTCCCGGAGGTGGAAGTTAAAGCTCCATTAGATTTGTAGATTTGTCATTTTTCTTACACATATGCTAATTTAAACTCTATTTGTCAATTAAACACATTAAGATTGTTACATTACAACATTTAAATATTTTTTTTTTTACCTTTTAGGACACTCTACATCATATGACAATGATTTATGTCAAATTTGTTTTTGAATGATTTCAGTTTCACTTTGTATTACTCATACTAGGCCCTGTGATGGATGTTGACATGACCAGAGGTTAGCTTCCTTTTGGCTGAAGTCTCCTGGAATGGGCCTGAGCACCCATGTGAGCTTAAAGTAGGCAAAGAAGAACAGATAATGAATGACCAACAGAATTATTGAATCATTTTAATTTGCAGCGGTTGCTTCCACTTTAGTTGGTCATGACTGATGAGGACTGTTCAACTTTGGAAAGATGTAAAAGTCTCCCACAGAATTTAGGATGTTTTAGGACCCCTGAAAAACAGATGATTCATATTACAAATATGTGATGTAAATCTTGCTCACGAGCTTTGTCAAAACAACATCAAAAGGTGAAGAGGACAGCTCTCTACAGGCTCCATTTTTACTACGTAACAGCATCTGAAATAACAACTTTGACAGGACCACGTCCAAACTCTTTAACATCCCCTCTCCATTACATATTTGAGTTAAGAACTTTGACAGAGGAACTACATTCAATTTGACCCTAACATCTGAATTTGGGACAGATAGAAAACAAATGGAGGGATATAAAACATGGGCTTCCTCGTTAGTGGGATGGATACCTTGATCTACTAATGCAAGCATACAAATAACTGAGATGGATCCTTTCCGATCAGACGATGGGGAAAGACGTAAAAGACAAAATGTTATAAGTCATCTAGAAATGGTCAAAAGTTCTGTGTGGTGGGGACGAACATATTTAGTCCAATATGCTTGACTGCATGATGTTTTGTTGTGTGTAACCACAGAAGTATTTAGGATTTCTTCAAGGGATTGGTAGATTATTTCATGAATAATGTTCTGGAAGAACAACGACGGGCGGCATTGACACAGATGATCTATTTTTACCATTCAGCAACACGAGTCCACTGAGATTTCCACCATGTGTCAGATGCTGCTTGCACTGTGGTGCAACAGTAACGTCCAACATAGTGACATTCTGGGCATTCATTAACACCCAGAATATCAAAATTAGTCTGGATGAACACCATCTTCCTGAATGGATGAAAATCCAGGTATATCTCGGAGCCTCCAAACATTGCTTTGGATTCAAACACTATCACATACTGTGCATGAGCCAAAAGAAGAGATCCTGAGATGTTTCAAGACCATCAGACCATGTAAAACATGCTATTGTTCCTAAATTAATACTTAATATGTTAACAATAAAAGTGTGTGTGTCAAAGGCTGGCAGGGGTGATTTGTTCTGGCCTTAACAAGTTGGCAGTCCCTTACAAAGCCGAGTGAGACAAAACCGAGAAAGACAGCAATTCACACACGCACCTATGCACACACATTTAAACGGATGTCTCCCTGTTATGGATATTGTTCTGAGAACCCGATATTCGGCCAAACAACAGAGTTATGTTTTAAAGGGTTTATTGAAACCATGAGTAATGGATGAAAAGGCTGGCAGACAGAACCAGATTTCACTGATGAACAGTGCATGATGAGGCAGGCAAAACCAGACAGACCAGGAGGGGCTGACAGTGACAGACTAGAACCAGTGATGAAGGCAGGAGCTGACCAGAACAGGCAATGCGGACCGAGAAACCAGCAGAATGGGCAGAGACTTTTGCAGCACGCAGACACCACCAGCATGCGACAGTGAGGGCTGAACATAAACAGAGCAGAAGAGCCCAGCTGGCTGGGCACACAGACACTGGTAGAGGTACGGCAGCAGAGCACATGAAGCAAGACGAGGCGGTCGGGCAGTGAGTGGACGACTGAGGCAGGTATAAGTAGGCATGTGAACAGGTGACTCTAATTAGTGCAGCAGGTGGATCTGATCAAGAGCGGAGAGCTGGAAGGAGGCTGAGCTGATTGGATGATAACTGGTGGCTAAGAGGTGCCAGGGCTGATTCTAGAATAGTCCAGAAAAGTCCAAAACATGTAAACGTAAAACAAAATCATGACACTTTCATATGCTAGAGGAACAAAAAAAAAAACAGCAGAAAGTGTACATTATTTAACCTTTGCACAGACGGGCCAGCTAACATTTGAACACAGACAACAACTCAAAGCACCACCTCTGCTGTGCAGCTTTTCTAAATGTACAAAGTAAAATACAGAGAGCACTTCATACATAAAGCAGAATGTGACTGGCCAGCAAATTAATTTTGTTTCCAATCCCAGCACACATTTTGCATGACTAGTTTTTTTTTCTAGTGAGAGCCGTAGAATCGACCTTTATAGCCACAAAACTTTATTTAGTTTTTTATCATCAAATCTTTGTTTTCTGGTCAGAATATAATCTTTATTTAACCCTTTATGAGGTTCTCAGTTAGCCATATGGAAGCCACAGGGGCTTACTGTGAGTCTGGGTCATGTGATTTGCTCTGCCTGCTGCACTCAGATACACACAGACAGCTCTGAGCTCTCGTGTAGCAGCAGGAGCTGTATACAGTGCAGCCTAAACACAGTTATTGAATCTTTGCAAATTGTCAAAACAGAGAGACAAACGTTAGCAGTTCAGCAGGAGCAGGACGTGATATCTGTGCCAGATATTCCTTCAAAAATGAATGATAAAGCTATGGTTACTTACATAAAATATTTAGTTTTTTATTAAGAATTGTTTGCATATTGATGTTAAATCCAATTCCTTGTTAATCTCTAAAGAATAAAGCAATTTAATGACACTCAAATGACAATGTGTCATAGTCGATAGCAGGTTCTTTTTTCTGGAATTGTGTCCTGTGTTTAAACTGACATGTCCTCCGTTCTGGTAATGCAAGGCAAGTCAAGGCAAATTTCAATACAAAGAAGATGCAAAGTGCTTCACATGATTAAAACATAGGAAAATAAAACAGAATAAAAGCAAATTGGAATAAAATGTAGAAACAAAATAAAACATGGGAAAATAGAAATTAAAAGCAAATATTGAAAACAGTTGGACTACAAAATTAAACTAATGATGTTTCAGTCATGTCATGCTTTTAGGCCCATACTTTACATCATGAAATCAAACTTTCCACCCTGGGCAAAAGATTGGCCCTGGAAACTACCTTTAACTTATTAACGGACTTCTCTGATTCCAGACCCTTTTTAAAAAATATAAATATATATATTTTAATGGTCCTCTGCGAAGTCGATCAACCAAATGAAAGGTTTCACAGGTGTATTAAAAAATCCTGTTTTAGATCCATCTGTCTACAGGACATTATTCCGGATGTCCTGGTCTTGTCTGCGTTCTCACCTGTGAACTTTAGTCTGGTCCTTTTGTTTTTCTTAGATCGCAAAGTTATTTTTTCATTGCATGCCACCTCTCTCATTGTGAAGCCTCTTTCTTGTTGTATATGGATGCATTTTCATATCAACAGCAGCAAAAAGTACCTCCAGGTCCCCCAAAAGGTAAACTTGGGCAGCTTCTGTGAGTCCCAGATTCCATTTTATGGCATTTGGAGACTTCTTTTAGCATCTTCCGGTCTACTCTAAGGGTGAATTTGCTTAGACAGACAGATTTGAGCATGTTGACTGTTGTTTTGAATTGTTCTCCACTTGCAGACTCTTTTCTATTCAGAGAAATGGCTAATTTAAAATTCTAATGAAACCTCTTTAAGCCTTTTGACCTGACACAACCTTAAATCATTCAGTTTGAATGGTTTTCAGACCTGAACACTTTCAGGAATGTTTTGAGGATGGTTTATTTCTCTGGCATCTTTTTCCTCAAAGAAAAACAAATAAATCATAATGAGGCCGTATGATAATTTGCTGAAAAGTTAAAATGGCCTTCCATCCTATTCTGACTGATTACAAATTGTTGTTTTGGATTGATTCCATCTGAACAGCTACTAATGTTACTGCACAGAATCTGCTTCGAAAGTGAGCCAAGCTGCAGCTCCACGGTATTATCGCTTTGCAAGAAATAATTTCTGGCATTATGAGGGGTGCTGAAGCAAGAAGGGGAGGTCTTTCAGTTTGAATTCATGGATGCAAACAAACTGAAACTCTATATTTAAAAACAGTGCTGGGATTGAAAGTACTTCAGGTTTGAATAATTAGACTCAGCACTGCTTTATGGAAAGATACATGATAATCATTGATTTGAAATACAAAAAGAAGCTTTTTTTTATTGTGAGCTTATGGACCCTTTAAAAATTAACAGTATCTGAATATCCCAATGTGTGCACTGGTAAAAACATACAAACACCAGATGACTAAAGAACAGCACATAGAGACAGCGGCTGGCCCATTTCTGTTGATTTTAGCTCCAAACTGCAGGAGAGAGAACCAACAAAACAACAAAAAGCTTCTATTGTGAACCAGCTTCTACCACTGATAAGGAAAGGAGAATAGGAGCTAATGGCAATTTATTTGAATGATTTAATGTAGCGAGAGAGTCTTAAGTGGTGGACCAGCACTAGTCCTCACACGGTACTGCTTCCACTCCAACAACACACTCAAACTAAAGTAAGAACCCCAAACCCGCTGACCCTGAGTGAGAGGGACCTTGTTTAAATAACACTAATCCTTCCTCATCATCTCTGTTTTGCAGTTGTGGAGATTTCAGAAGGAGTGATGGGGGGAAAAAAATACTTGAAGGTTGTGTCTTACACACATGGAGAAAGTTACGACTGTTCCCCCACTCCCATGCAGTGCTGACATGAGGCACATCAGACTGGTGCGGTGGTCCCTCTGCGAAAACACAGAACCTGTACAGTACATACCAGAGTGAGCTGCGGAAAACGCCTGACAGAGCAGCAATAATATTTGACCACACAATACGCCAACACTCATCAATTTACCTCAACGGTTTATCCTTAAGGCTCAGAGAATAACAAATACATTCAAACTCTTTGAAATTTAATCTGAGCAAAATAAAATTAAAAAAATCTGTTTTTCATTTAGATAAGATAGGAGATGAGAGATTTCTTTATTGTCCCACAGTGGTGAAATTCAGGCATGACAGTGGCAAAGTCACAGACAGAGTTACACACAGTTTATCCCAAGGGAAAAACAACATGTTAATCTAACCTAAAGCAATTTATTGCCCAATCTTCAGGACAAAGAGCTGACACATTTTTGTGGAATGTGGAAAACACTGTGATCCAAGAGTCATCCATTTTTTCCACGCCTTTAATTCTTGCAATATTGCATGAGGGCCAGTGGCCAATGCCCTAAAGGTAGTGTACAATCTGTGCCCATTGGGTATCCCAACCATGCACACGCTCATTACTGAAGCCAATTAACCTAACGAGCATGGTTCTTGACAGTGGGAGGAAGCCAGAGAACCCAAAAAGAACGCATTCATGCAGGGTTGGGTTGTGAAACATTATACTATGCTTTGAAAACCTCTCAAATCATCGTGCAGTCTATTGTCTGAAAATCGATTGTGGAACAAGTGCAAATGTAAAAACAAACAACAAATAAAGCTAAAAAAGTAGAAACTCTTGCACATGAACAAACTTCCAAGATTTAATATGAAATGTATTTGCTCATAAAGCTCCATCAGGCAACACAATGCAAGGCCAGGTTTTTGTTTAGATAAGACACATTAAAAACACACCAATTTAAAAAAAAATCCTTTTTTTAAGGAGTCAAAAATTTCTGCAGCTCTTAGATTTTCAGGGAATTAGTTCCAGAGCTGAAAAGACAGAAACTAAATGCTGCCCCGCCTTGTTCAGTTCTGCCCCTGGGAACGCTGAGTGAGCAGGTCTCAGGTGACCTGAGGGGTCTACAAGGGTCATAAACGACTAGCAACTGCAAACTTAATAAGACATGACTGTACAACTATAGTGTCAGGCTGAGCAAGGAGAGGATTAAGAACAGGCACATCCAAGACGCCCTTGCAGAGCCTGGAAGAGTTGCAGAGCTCCACAGTTCAGGTGGAAGAATCTGCCACGAAGAGAGTAATTAGCTGTGCACTCTGCAAATATGGTCTTTGTGGGTGAGTGGTAAGAAATGTAGAAGCCCTGCTTGCAGTGTGCCACAAGCATTGCCAGAGGCACAGCAGACATGTGGAGAAAGGCGCACTGCTCAGAGATCAAAGCTGGAGTTGTTTTGCCAACATGCTGAACATTATGTGGTGAAAACTAACGCTGCATATTACTCAGATAATATGTAATAGAACAGATAATCCCCGGATTGAAACATGGAGCTGGAAGCCTCCTACTGTGGGGATGCTTTTCTTCAGGGACAGGGAAGCTGCTCAGAGTTTATGGGGTTAAGGATAGGGCAAAATACAGTAGAATCCTTGAATGAAAACCTGTTTGAGGAGACAAAAGACTTGACGCTGGGATGGAGCTTAAAGGAGCAATAAGGAAAATTTCATTATTTTAGATAGAAAGAACTAAAAAAATTGTTTTGTGCAGAACTAAAGGTATCTTCTTAGATGGGCTATAGTTAAACATCACACACCATCTCTCTGTGTTGTTCTGCAGTCTCTTGTTTAAATAGCCGGGCCGGCCGTGCATGCACATACGTGCACGTGAACAGCTGCCACTCAGGGCGTAGCCCCTCCCTACCCATAAAATGCCACCGCCAGGCACAAAATGGCAGAGAGCACGCCCATCGGAGCAAACCGTTCTCTTGCTAAGAGCATCTTAAAGTTATGAGTTACTTACTTCCTCGCTAGACGTGTTCCTCTGAAAGGTGATGCTGTTCTTCCACGATTTCTGCAGATGACTGTCCCTTCTGTCGACAGGTTGAAATGACACGTTGTGTTGTGAATGTGCATGGGAGAAGAGGAAAAGCATTTGGCGTTGAAGATGCAAAGGTCTTTTGTTTAGCGGCGCAATGCCATCTGAGGTAAGCAAGTTATAAATACTGAAGTTATCTCATGTTTTCTCGATCGATTATGGCGGAGACTCAAAAAATTGGCTGGTGTACGAGAGAACGCAGCACTTAAAACCCACATGCACACCCAGAGGATTCGGCTTGAATAATTTTCTCATGAATTGACTAATACAGTTTATAGAGCCAACTGCGGTAAAAAGAGGATTTTACACCTCGGGCAATTGTAAGGGCATGTATGGGAAAGAAAATAAATAATATTTAACTACAAAACTTGCACTTTACACCTTTAAATGATAATCTGCAGGCTGTGTATCTTTCGAAAAGAAATAAAACATTTCCAATATTTTCTTCTGTTTCTAATGAAATCTAGCTCAAAAGACTCGCAGATTACGTGTCTTTACATATTGCGTAAAAGTTGCTGTAATCTACAAAATGAAAGTTCTTCAATCCCTTTTTTTCTAATTCTCAACATTATCAGCAAACACCTGCAAAGTAACATTAGATTTAGAAGCTTTGACAACTTATTTCGTCATGCCACACTGTTAATGACTATAAATTTACTCATCTGAATTTATCTGTGTTTATTTATGTTGTTTAAGCGAGCACCTCAGTGTTTCCCTCATGTTGCTGCTGCTGCTGCTGATGTGAAATTTTTTCCTTCTGGCAATTCAGGCTGAGCCTAAGTGATGTGTATGTGTGCATGCGCGCACACTTTGCACACTTGAAAGTGCGTGTCCATCAGTCAGTATACAGCTGGGCAAACCCGGAGGATTGCGTCACGCGCGGAGCAAAGAGCAGCCCCTGCCAGTAAACTAGTCTTTAATTGCTTTGCAACTGAGAACACATTGCAGTGGAAACAAGGGGCTCATTGTGAGGCCGCGTTCATCTCAACATACCTCATATTTTCTGCAGACCACTGACCCCCGCCAGCATTTACAATAAAACACAAAGCCAGCAGTTAAAATGTTTGTATGCGCACTCCCATGCAGACACTTCTAAAATGCTTGCATGCTCCTCCATATGTAGCCCCCCCCCCCCCCCCCCCCCCAAACAGTAGGGCTGTATGTTATTGTTTTCAAACAACAGGGATTAAAGTGTGTTTGGTTTGCCTGTAGAACATGACGCTTCCGTGATTTATCCTAAAAGCTCTGCATGATGTCGTCATTTAAAATAAGGGATTGAGAAAATTGTGTGCGCTTCATGATAGATTTTGGTGGTGGTCTGACTATGATGCAAACCAGATGTGGACTAAATGCAGACTTTCATACCAGCTTGAGGGTGAAAGAGTCCTGTGTGTCAATACATATATATATATATATATATATATATATATATATATATATATATATATATATATATATATATATATACACACATAACATTTTTTGCAGAGCATCCATCTTTTGCAGTCAGAAGATGGTCTGCTGGGTGAGTTTATGCACATAAATCATGCAAATTTCTTTGTCACTCATGCTAAAGGTACTGGTGCTGTTCTGGAAAGTTAAAAGCCATTTCTTCTCAAGGAAACATGCACTTGCTATACATTTGCAATATTGTGATGACAATATTCAGAAAATGTTTTTACTTTTTTCGATCTTCTCCTTTATCACAATGTCCCTGCTACTCTTTGTGAGTTTTAGCACATTAGCCTCCAGAAATGGGTGGAAATCTCAGTATTGTTAGAGAACATTAATGAACAAACAGAACCAAGGAACCAGAGCTTAACATGTAGTGTTTGAAACAATATTAGGTGATAAAAAATAAGTCTGAAAATCTCAGAGTCGTTATCTTAAAATGAAAAGAGTACGGCCAACTGCAAACCCACCAAGACATGGCCGTCTGGCTTAACAGACAAGTCAGTCAAGAAAAGCAATGATCAGAGAAACAGCCAAGGTAATTCTGGAGGACCTGCAAAGATTGACATCTCATCTGGGACGTAATGAGGACAGGACAGCTATTCACTAATGTCATGTGAAGAAGAAGGTAGCAGAAAACGATGAAAGAAAGCCCCTAGAAGTCCTGTTTGTAGTTTTACCACAAGCCGTTTAGTGGACACAGGAAAAAAAAAACAAGTGCCAGACAGCGATCTGGCCAGATCAGACATCAATTGAACTTTTTGGGAGAGCAATGCTGTGGGGATGTTTTTATTTGACAGAGACAGGGAAACTGATCAGAGATGATACGAAGATGGATGGAGATAAATACTGGAATCATGAATAAAACCTTTTAGAGATTACAAAACACTCAAGAGTTGGCCGGAGGTTTGACTTTCAGCAGAACAACCTCGCTAAAAACATTCAGCCAGAGCTACAACGGAGCGATTTAGATCAAACTATCAGTTTCCAGTTTTGTGTGGGTCCATCACATAAAATTCCAATAAAGCACGATGATGGTTGTAGTTGTAAGGTGACAAAATGTACAAAAGCTCAAGATGAATTTTTCCAAAGCCTTCTTTTGTGGTTTGGGTACATGATTAGTTTGAAGAAATTATGGTGAAATAAATTTTCCTGAGAAAAGCAACCTGGAAAGTGTTCCTGAAAGACTGAATGTCATGAAGGAAAATGCCTTCACTGCACAAGAATTAGCTTAATTTAATAAAGCATCTCAGCTTGATTGAGAACACTGTGTTGATCTAATGAACCTTTTTACGGTACAGATATTTGTGCGCACAATGCGCACTGTGTTCGCAAGAGTCCAGATGCCATTCCCTTGCAAAGTAATGCGTCCTCTCTTAGTAAGAAAGGAAATGCGGCTGAAGAGAAAGAAAAGAGTCATTCAGCTGGTCAGATGTTTCCAGCTGAAGAAAACAGGCAGGGATGGGATGAATAAATTGGCATCGTGAGGGTCTGCTCAGCGGATATACAGCTTATATTTTGAGTCTGGGCTCATCTGCTGGGACACGGCAACAAAATCTTTTATGTGAGGATGGACGTTGCGATGGCTACATCCTCTTATGAGCATCCAGTGAAGAAGAATTAATGAGTGTAAATCAAATATAAATTGTTACCCGATGGAGCCCTTTCTGTAGATGTCTATTGCAGTAGCAATGCTTTATGTCCAAGCCAAAATAGAAACACTTGGCCGCACCCGCAGTATTTGGAGAAAAATAATCCCTTGATGTATGCATGGTAAAATGAAATTAAGTGTTCTTGTGCTTGATTGCACAAAGCAATATTTATGTGATTGGGCTGCTATGAGTTACAGTTCTGTTTACATTGCAATTTACTAGTATACAGCATTAGTTTATACCAGTCTGGAAGTAAGATCAACAGGCCCTCCAACACCATTATGTCTAAGGATCACAAGATCAACTTTGCCAGTGAACATAAATATTAGTATTCGTATTTCACCAAATTATAAACGAGTATAGAAATGATACAATATATCAAGAGGCACTTGTCAAACAAGATCTAGAAGAAAAATAGCTTCACCTGCTGCCAGGGATTCACATGGAACATGAAAAACTACTTGGACTTCTGGCAGAAAACCGCAGATCACTCAACTTTTTATTTATTTTTTTCTATGATTATCAGCTATTCCTGATGAGCCTTGTTATAAATCATCCATTTATAACCAGTGCAAAGGTAAATAACTGCATTTGGGAGGGCTTCATTACAAAGAACATTAAAGTACTCATACACGTTCTAAAAATTGTTGTTCTGTGAAGGCCTCAAAGCTTCTTCGGAGAACGTTAAAGAACAAACAGCAGTGTGGAGACCAAGGAACGTGGCAGACAGGTCGGGGATAAAGCTGTGAAGAAGCTTAAAGCAGGGTTAGGTTACAAAACAATATCCCAAGCTTTGAACATCTAAGAGAGCAGTGCTCAATCAGTAATCTGAAAAGGGAAAGAGTATGGCACAACGGCAAACCTACCAGAACCTGGCCATCCACCTAAACTGACGAGCCAGGCAAGGCCAACATTAATCAGAGAAGCGCCCGAGAGGCCAACGATTACTGTGGAGGAGATGCAGAGATCCACAGCTCATTAATGAGTGGCATGCAATACGTCAATGCTGTAAGACGTCATGCAGGCTTCACAGCAAACATGTAGAATAAAGTGTTCTGGTCAGATGAGATTTCACTTGATCCTTTGGCTTAAATGCAAAACACTAAATGCATGGTAAAAAAAAATAAATAAAAAAAAAAAACCCTCTCTCCCTCAAAGTGCCATCCGCACAGTTGAAACATGGCAGTAGCATCACACTAAGGGGATGCTTTTCTTTTTGGTGGTACTTGGAGGCAATGTTACAAATAAGAACAGGCAAAACCTTAAGCCTCCTGACATTCAAAGATACTTACAGCTATAGCAAAAACATGGTTCTGCAAAGTATTGAAAGTCAGGATTTTCAAAATTTAAAAACTATAACAAAATATATAAGAGTTAAAAGAAAATGAATAGTTTTGCAAGGCATGTTAATTGGACGCTGGTTTGATTGTGTGATATGTGAAAAAAACAATTGGAGTAACCTTCTATACTTCTATATTGACCAGTTTTTAATCTCCTTTAGTAGTTGACATTTGTTAGTTTGTCATACATCCACTGGATGTACCAGAAGCTGAGGCCTAGCTCGACTGGGCGGGATGCGGGGCACACCCTGGACAGGTCGCCTGTCCATCACATGGCAATAAAGAGCCATGCAGGACACACCATGCACACACATTTACACCTAAGGACAATCTAGAGTAACACTACAATCATGTGTTTGGACTATGGGGAGGAGGCTGGAGTAACTGGAGAGAATCCACATATGCACAGGGAGAACATTGAAACTCCAAGCAGAAACACCCCAGGTCAGGATTTGTTACTCAGGATAGTTACTACAACCAAAAATAGATGAAAACTGTCCCACCATGCAGCCAATGTGGTGTTAACAGATTTAGCAAAACGGCAAGACATACTTTCATTTCTGACTATTTCTGTTGTAGAAGTCGTCTGAAATTACAGCGTGACTTACAGCTTTCTGACAGTAAAAACGGAAGCTCATGCTTTAACACAAAGCAACCAGCTGAGTCATCGATGATTGAGAATTTTTTTTACATTTTGTAAATAATTTTCACTTCACACTGACAAGATTGTGCTTCCAAATTTTTGTTCCAATGGAGGCGTTGCTCTGTTTCAAGCACCGATCGCGTTTTCTTGTTTCATGGCTTTTACTGGCAGTAAATATCCATACATACCGAAGAGGAACAAGAGAGGTGGGACAGAGTAAGCGTTCCTTGTGTGTGTTGGTTTGAACACTGTGAAGTGTTGTTACATTCCCACACCTGCTTCTTTATGACTTCATGTCCTTAAGGTCCTATCGTGGAAAGAGAAACGGTTCCCATCACAGGAAATCCCCTTTGACCCCTGTGAAAACAGTGAAATTGTCCCTTGTATTTGTCACATGTAAAAGGCTCTACCTTTTTTTTTTTTTTGTAATGTCACTGATTGAAAGTGAAATGATTAAACAACTTACATTTTCTTTGTTTAGTAACAAAAACTGAGTGCATACATCCACATAGGTGTATGGAGAAATGTCTTTCAGAGAGCTGCAGCTAAATATAATGTTTAGAAATAAGATGGATATTTCACCACTCTTCTTTGTAGAGTTAGTACAGTTGATTTAAAAAAAATAAACCAATAAAAAGTACTAACATAGGTGTTTTTCCAGGTATTTAATGTCTGCATTCTTTGTTTATTTCCTAACCATTTTCATGTGTATTTGGGATTATTGTCCTGTAGGAATGCCCAACTGTGTCCATCTTTCAATCCTCTACTGTCAATGTAAAGTTGAATGGTTTGAAGGTTTTCCAAAATCTTTAATATTCCAACCGCTTTGGCAACTCACCAGTACCGATGCCAGCAAAACACACCCTCAGCATGATGCTACCCCCACCATGTTTGACGGTTGGTGCTTCTGCATGATTCTAAATGCATCCTCTAAAGTCTGTTGAACAATGTTCTTGACATTGTGGCCAAACGTTGCAAAAAAGAAAAACACTGCTCCAATCTTTACTAATTGAAATAATGCTTAAACAGTCATGGCCAACTTGCCCATGACTGTTTAAGCATTATTTCAATTAATAAAGATGTAAGTTAAAAACTGATTCCCAAAGCAAGGTCCCAGGTTGCTTGTTAATCATGATAGTATGATCTCAAACTGCTTTGAATTGCTGGAGATGAAAGTATGATTTAATAGTCACAGTTACATTTTCTGTCGCTCCTTAGACATTAACACACAAATGTGGCCTGACAGTTTACATTAACTGAACTTTGATTTGTTATGATTGGCGTTGCTCTCTTAACTAAGGAAAGTTTTCCTCATTTCTTCATAACGATAAAATTTCTTCTTGAGTCTGCAGAGTAGAAAAATAGCTTAAAAAAATGTATCCAAAATTAAAGTCAGCGAACTGGACATTATTCATTTTCTGTCTTCTTGACCAAAGTTAAATGTTCTCTATTTGTCCAAATCTAATAAGTTTGTAATGTAAGAAAAAAATGTGAAAGGAAATGTTGGCAAATGATGGGAACAGTTCACTTAAGGGTCAGAGGAATGAAACTAATTGAGTTGGGTCCTGTTTTGCCAAAGTTGACTCATTAAATTTGTCTCTCATCCCCGTAGGTCTGCGTGCAAAGCCTGAGCCCAGGATGGATGTCTCATTCAGAAACACTGTTCCACATGCAAAATAAAAAATATAATTCATGAATAAGAAAATACATTCTGTGCTGTTATTGTCACCGATGAACTGATACTCAAATTTATGTCCACTATTAACCAATGATCAAAGGCTCTAGAGAAGTTGAACGTATTTGTTCTGACGTTTTAAATCCGGGTATGTCAAGCAGATGAGGATGCTTTACTGAAACTAATTATACAGAATATCTATCCAGTACTGAAATAAAAACAAAAAAGAAAATCGTTGAGAAAAACATCCAGATTTACAGTCGACAACTACATTTTTGTTCTGAAACTAACCCCAGTGTACATTTCAGTAACAATGCAGCAGAGTTTCTTTGTTTACATTCTTAGTTTTGGTGATAAGAGTAATATTTCACCTTACAAATTCCCTATATTGCTTTAAACTTAAACCAAATAACATCTGAGACACAGATACTGCACCTATAGATACATCAAAACTTTTTCTCACTCATCTGAAAAATCTGTTTCCACAGACCTCATAAAATCCTTCCCTCTGTTTCTTTGAAAAGTGGTATTTTGGTGCACCACTGCATGCCAAAGCAGCCAGGTTTTGAATAGTTTCCTTTTCAGCTGCCTCTCAGCTTTTTCCAGGTGACAGTCTCTGAAATGATGGGATTTTTCCCTCTCAACGAACTTCAGATTTACAGTATATACGTATAACCTATAAGCCTGTGCGGCGTGAGCAGATAAAAGAAACCAGAAAATGATTTCACACTGAACTGCACATCTTGGAATAACATAAAGGAAGTTGAAGGGCCGATCAATCAAACCTCCGCTTCAAGACTCTTCATCATTTTTTTGTTCAACCTTTTATCAGTTATAAAAGCTGAAACCACAGTCTCTCTGCCTGTTAGAGTCTGAGTGGCCTTTGGTCTGTCAGACATTCAGGAACTTGACCACTCGTGTGATGTGTGTCTTGCAAACTGTGAAACTATGTTTCTCTTTCACACTGACCTGCAAATGGAGAGAAAACAGACCAGGTTCAATGATGCACAGTCGGCACAAAGGTGAAAAAGATGCAGCTGAAGAGAAGACGAGACAGCTTCCAGTTCTTCTATTTCTGTCCGCTCGAAATCATTTTCTTCTGAACATCTTTTCATAATCCAGTTGCAAGATTGAAAACGTTGCGTCGGCTATAATCTCAGCGGCAACTTCTTGCATGTGGTGAAATTACAATAGCAACCTTTAATGTGTTTTATTGGTATTGTAGTTGACAGACTGACACAGAGGAGTGCATAATTGTGAAATAGAAGAAAAATGAGGTGAGGCGAATCTCTGTCCTGGACTCATGTGTTTTGTGCCCCCTGACGAGCTTATCTGTCTCTGCTGAGGACAGTATTATATTGTTACCATTATTGATTTTTCTTTTAAGAGTATGGTGGGTTTAGGGTCATGTGCAGTGTTAGAAAGTGGTGGTCTCATATTGACCAGACCTTCCTTCACATGTTTGCTTGTGGCAAACTGCAAAACTCTTTCAACGATAACTTTCTTCTGGTCAGCCCAACAAAAAAGGGCCAGATTTGTGAAATTCACCACAAATATTGGTCCTGTCAACATATTCTCCCAGCTGAGCCTTGGATCTTCTATTGCTCATTCAGAGCCATTTGGGCCACTTCTCTTCATGCCCAACCTGACAGGTTAGGCGGTGATCCATGTCTCAGTAAGCTTACAGTTGTGCAACCCTTCCCAATTTACCAGTGTTGGATCTGTGAGATGTTTGGGATTTTATATATATATATAATTTTTTTAGGTGGGTTCTAAATTGAAGGCACTGGATTTCATTTATGGATATCACATCAAATAAAATACGCATGCCACACCTTGCAATTTCCCGAGGTTAAAAGATGAAACCATGTAAATACACACAATTTTGGGATTGTAACATGATAAAATATGAGTTTATGGGTTAAAAATATGTTTTGCAATGCACTGTACAGTTTCCCTTGCGATTCAAGTATGAGGTTTTCAATCCCTCATTGGTTTGGGATAAAGTTCAAGATTTAGCTTTAATTTACTATTACTATTATTACTATTATTATTATTATGACTATTATATTTTCACATCCAAATACTTTATTGAGGTAATAAAGAACCCATCTTGTTACTACCTCTCTTAGAATATATATCACATAAGTCAAATACCTCAAATATTGGGAGGGTAAACAAACCCACTGCGGTGTGCAGAAGTTTTACCCTACAACAAATTATGGATAAAATTTTATTTTTCTAACGTTTATAATGAAGCCACTTTGATCAGACATTAGCACTCACCTTTTTCAGAAACTGCACTCAGCTAAGAACTTTCCACCAAACATTGACAGCCATAGAAGGTGATAAAGCATGAATAAAAAAAATAAAAATGTATGAAAAAGGCAGGGGGCTGGGGTGTGCATGTTCACACTTGTTTGGATATTTAATGACTGACCGCAGTGAAGCCATTGTGTCCAGCTCCGCAGCGCCTCTCCGACACACACAACGTTGCACTCTGGGATATTTCTTTCCCGCACAGCTGCTACTGCAGGAGATGGGGAGGGAGAAAGAAACTGGGCAAAGTTACAAAATCTTTAAGAAAGTTAGGAAGCCAGTTTTTTTATGGACAAGAGATAAACCAGAACAGTGCAGTGAGGGGAATTAACTAAACAAACAAACAACAAACAAACATTTTAACCAGAACTTTCTCTGCATTGATGCATGCAAAATAAACAATGAAAGTGGTCGCCAAGTGATACTGCCACTCTGTTCCCTTTTGCACGCAGAGTGACCAGAATGGAGTTAGGGTGGGATATGCAAATACCGGCTGTTTGTCTGCCTGCCCCTTCTGAGGCTGCAGAGCAGCACGCTGCTTCTTTTATTCACACACACACACCCTCACTCGTGCAGAGAGCAGATTGCCGGGAGGGTCGAGCCTTGTCGGCAGGTCTCGTACACTCGTGCACGTGTGCATATGGAGCTCGGATTTTAGACGCAGTCACGCTTTCTTCCCTTATCCTCTTCTTTCTCCTGCTCTCCTCCTCCTCCTCCTTCTCCTCCTTTCCCCTCCTCCAGAACACCTTTGGGTTGTTTTCCTTGCCTTATTTCCCTCCCTCTTTCATCCTCTCTACCTTTCAGACTACCATGTTCTGTGTGCTCAGACTTTTTTTGCATTACTTGGAGAATTGAAAGTGCACACGGGACACAAGATGCTATAGCAGTTTGGGCTCCATGTCTCCTTCAGGGTCTGCTAAAGAAAACAAGACTCCACTTGTGGCAGGGGATGACTTTATACCTTGAGGAACCAAAGCTACCACTTTTTTTGACTTGTTCTCATCACCAGGCATTTGCTATTTGATACTGGGTTTTTTTTGTGTGTGTGTGTTTTTTTTTTCAATCAACACAATGTGGATCAAATTGTGCAAGCTTTCAGCACAGATCTTTTTCTTGGGAGTGATGCTCTCTGTGGTGGACGGCAAAGGAACTTTGTATGGAGGCCACATCAACCCTTTCTATGGAAACAGATTCAACCTCTACAAAGCTGGACTCAACCCTCACTACTCACCGAACAAGCCAATGACCCGCCACAAGTAAGTGTTGATCACAGTTACTAATGCACCCTTTATTTGCCCCCTCCAAGACGTTTAAACATGAGCCTGGACTGCAAGCTATACCCAACCCGTCGCTGTACATCCCCCCTGAAAAAGCCATGTCACCAGGGAGCTGTAGAAATATGGCTTTAGTTGGGGCTTAATTGACACGTCTGTGGCTCACACCAATAAGAGTTAGTGGCTGGAGGTAAAATGCAACAATATGCATGCGGCGATACAGAAACAACGCCATCATCATGGTCTTTATGAGGCAGCAGGGTGCATGACAAGGGTTGGGATCCTGTCCAGTGAATGTGAACAGTGAGAGGAAGGTGGTGGTGGTGGCGGGGGCTGACTGAGTGGCAGAGACTGACTGCACAGCTGGGTACTGTCTGCCAGAAGGGAGTGGCACAGCTGATTTCCAGTCAATATCAAAGCAATAACACTGTGGATTTATGCTTGTTCGCTCTAATGAGTTCTTCCAACATCCACACTGATACCTGAGGTGAAAAACACGCTGATAAAACACTTACCTGGGCCATGCTATGAGATGAAATAAAAGGACATCCACTCTGAGGTTAATTGAAGTTTGTGTGTTTATTTGTTTGGATGGAGGCAAACTGTTGGACCTGTGGAGCTTTTTTTTTTTTTTTTTTCCTCCCCTTTTTCTCCTCCGCCTTTTCTTTTTGTGCTTGGCTTCCCAACAGAACTGTTATGTCTTTGGACAGCTCCCCCGCTACCTGCTGCTCCACTCAAAATGCCCCAGGAGACCGCTGATTGCCCAGCCTCACTTTGTTGGCTCTCCTGCATTAAATATGCCACTCCTCATCCTGTACCAGTACAGTTCAGGGTTTTTTAAAGCGAGGTTCTCGTAAAAAGGTCAAAGGAGATGATATCATAACCTCGGTAGAAAACTCACTTTGATTTTTGTTTCATTTAGTATAAATCTAGATTAGCTGGTCCCTGAGGATGAAGCTAACAGTTAGTTTGAAAGGGGGAAAAAACCTAAGCAGACCACTACCGTCTAAAAACAACTTGAATCTGGATGCGAAGCTGTTTAAAAGATCTTGTGACAGAGTTTGTTTGGATAAATGTGGAAATTCGTGCTAATACAAACATGATGGCCGTTCTGTTTTTCTTTTGGGACATGCACTGTATTGCCTTATGGTGTTTCTTTAAGTAACATTTTAAGTTGTGAAAAGTAAATAAAATGTTGTTTTTTTTATATGAAAGATATAAATGGGAATGGTGAAAGCTGCAATAAAAGGATAATTAAGGATTTTTGAAGAGATGCTCTGTTTAAAGGTTGTAAAGTAGTGAGTATCTTACCTGCAATAGATCACTATTTTTTGCCCCTTCAGTTTGTATAAAACCAGATTAGCTGATGGTGGGGCCTGAAGCTGCCATGTGGTGTGGGAGCAGTCCAGAACAAAGCAGACTCCTGACGCCTTAAATTTATGTTAAAAATGTTACAGCAATTCATGCAAACACTATTTCATGAACTTAAACACGCTTGCATTGTGTAATTATTTACAAAAAGGCTAATGACTGATGAAATGACATCAGGAGGCTGGCGACCTGTGCAGCAAGTACCTCGCCTCCCGCCCAGTGACAACTAGGGTTGGGTCTAGCCCACCTCCTTCCTCCTCATGACTCTACAAGTATGAGCGGCTATATACGATGGATGGATGGATGGATGGAGTTAGGAGGCAGCATTGAGAAGAGAGCAGGAAAAGAATGTCTAGCCATTGTAACTTTTACATCAAGCCGTTACTCTGAACGTTATCGCTCTACATGTTCTGTTCTCCTGAGATCCTGAAGATCCTTGGTGACACGCTGCCTCCGAACTTCACTGCCTGCGTGAATAATCGTCCGCTTTTCTGTAAATAATCACACAGTGCAAACGTGGGCATGGTTTTCGTGTTCGTAAAATACTGTTACCGTGAACTGCATTGACATTTTTGAGGTGAAAGTTGTTTTAAGACGGTAGACGTCTGCTTGATTGCTCCTACAGAACCCATCAGGCCCACAGCATCAACTAATCCGGGTTTATTAAAAGATAAGACGCGAAAAGAGTGATCTGTTGCAGGGAAGATATCAACGGTTTTTAACCTCAAATCAGAACCTCCTTACAAAAATGTCCTTAACTAGCCTTTTATAGAGCTTTTACTTTTTCCCTTTATATTTTTGACACAACAAAACTTGATTTGTCTCTCACTATATCCTGAAATGTTACTCAAAGACAACCCCGTAAAATTATTATAGTGCACGTCCAAAAAGGAAAGCCAAAACGGCCATCCTGGTTGTGTTAATATTAATTGGGAAAACTAAGTAAACACATTGCACATGGAGTTATTATCCAAACAAAGCTCTATCACGGGAGCTTTTATCCAGCATCACACCCACACACTCCAAATTACTCAACACGTGCGAGCGTTCAGCTGTTGTTTAGGTGGGGACCAACCTTCAGCCTCTCAGAACTGAGTGCAAGCTCTTGTAAAGTGACAGTGCTCTCACACTAAGCAGCTCTGCAGACAACGTATCATTCTTAGATCTGCCACAGCAACAGTGACAGCAAATTTACAAGACGCCTAAAGGCTGGATTTTCCCCCGGCTTGTAAAACAAACAGGTTTCTTATTGCCCTCTGGGCGCTCTCCAGACGTCGCTGGGAGCTCTGCATCTTGCCTTTCATCGCCTCGTTGAGAGATGCTCTTCAATACTTGGTTCTGACGTAGATGGCAGGAATTTAGTTTCCACGTCGTGTCGCTACTTTGACATTACCTAACGTGATATTTTGCTGGTTTTAAGTGTGCATTTTAATCAACCAAAAAGGAGAATTTAAACAGTCATAAAAACATCGTTGAAATTTGACCCCCAGTCCTCTGGGTGTCATAAACATCACTCCACACATCTGCAGCATGTCGATGTCATAAGACAGGAGCATCCATTAAGGGTCTGATCGTGCTGCCAAATCTATTTCTATCTTGGAAACCATTGCATGCCCCGAATCTGTGTTTTAACGGGTTAAGCAGGCGCTTCGGTGTGTTCTGCGACTCATTGAAGTCCATACGTTTTTGATCGCTCGTAGGCGTTAATATTTCTCCACAGTTGTGCCTGTGAATTTAACAATAGTGTGTTTTTTTTTTTTTCACAAGAGCTTATGACCTTGTTGGAAATAGCAGTCCCCAGGGACGTGTAAGAGGCCCCCGTCAGCGTTAGATGAGCTCAGATGTTGTCTGCCCGGCTTCTCGGTGGAAACAGAAACTTTAAAAATAACAATGCCGCTCTTGCTTGTACACAACAGTATAGCCAAGTGTGCATATATTCGTTCATCTCCGTGGATCTCTGTGGAGGAAATCTCCAAGTTCGAGCCTTTTGTTTCTCGCTGAGCACTCGCTCACATTTACAGCTCACATTCCTGCTGGTGAAGAGTTGGAGAATTCTCAGCTCAGTTTGTCGTCACTTTGAATTATCATCTATGTTTTGGCAGCAAAGCGGGTGATTTGATTTCACAGTCATTTCTTTCATTCAATGCAACCACTTGCTGCTGTGTGACAATTTATGGTCCTGGAACCTCTGACGGTGACATCTTAGACGGCAAAGACGCCATGTCTGTCCCAGCTTTATAGAAAATGTTTTTTTTTTCCAGATATTAGAAAGCTGTTCTTCTTCATCGTTTTCTTTTAAAAAGTTAAAATTTTTACAGAAATACTCCAATAATTGTGATCAAACGCTACGTTAATGCAGTGGAAGCATAACTGAATACAGAAGCAACACACTGGTCATTTGAGAAAGGGTCTTCTCTAAATCATCTCGAACCCTGGCAGTTGTCAGACGTCAAGCGTAACCACTGATCGGATTTGAGTTATATCTGTAGGTTTTTGGGTGATGTATGGGACAGAGATCAAGGGGGAGAGGTCACCAAGCTGATAGAGGTTAGAGGTTGTGGGTTGCTCTTGTAAGTTTGGGTTGAATGCCTAGTGGAGGGCAGGAATGGAGCTCCTGCTAAGAGTTACAAAGACTGGGCAGTTAAGCTCCCAATGTCCCTTGAACCGAGTTATTCATCAAACTTCATGCTTTATCTGGTTTCAGCTTAAAAGCTTTCTGGGTATAAAAGAGACGGGGATAGTTTTTCATACTGTTTTTTTTTTTTTTTTTACCTCTTATGGAAAGTCGGATTATTCAGACATTCAGGATATCTGTGATTTGTGTTTTCAAGGAAGAAATCACTTTTCCACTTTTACCCTGATTGGTAAATAGCTTTTTTCCCAGTCATACTCAGCACTGGAGCCACGTTTACCCGATCGCTCTCACCAACGCGCACACATCCATACACCGATACACAGCAACTTGGGGTTAAGTGCCTTGCCCAGGGGCACATCGACATGTGACAACGGGAAGCTGGAATCGAACCCACAACCTTCCGATTGCCAGACGACTACTCAAAACATCAAGTCACAGTCCCCCACAAAAACTTGGGTCTACACACATAGCATGACATCTACATTACACGTTTTGTGTAAGAGTTTATATTCTGTGCTAACAGAGCACAATGGATGAGTGGGAATCACATGGATGCCAACGAGAAGCCACTTTTTCTAAATCAGTGGTTTTATAGTATTTCTGAATTGTCACGTCTTAGCGCCTCATATCAAGACTGGTTATCTATAACGCTGTTGTTTGATCCTTCCGTCCAAGGTTTCTCATTATTAAAAGGGAGTTATTTTAAGACGAGGGATTGCTGGAAGGTCAATGACTGGACGCAATCAGCTGGGCAGCCTTAGACAGACAACATACTATCATTTGATCATCTGACTTTGATCATGTTGGATTATAACAGGATCAAATTAGACTGCATGGAAGTGGAGTGTAATATAAATGGACTGATTGAAATAGTATTTTTCTACTTATACTGACACTTTCCACTAGAGCCACATGAACCCAGCCCCACTCGCAGTCTACCACACATTCATTCATTCACCGACAGACAGCTTAGAAGGGAGCTTGGGGTCAAGTGCCCTCTCCAGAGGCACAAGGACATGTGGTAGAAGGAGACTGGAATCAAACCCACAACCTTTTGATAGCACAATGGCTACACTTTATATAGAACATATGGATCTGATTGTGAACATTTGACTGGACTGGATTGTTCTGAATTAAATTTGGATTATATGAAACGAGATATGAACTAGTATAATTTTTTATTGTTCAGGGGTTACTTTGTTTTGCATAAATAAACAGAACTGATTTAAAAGTTGACATAGGCACTGTACAGTTTTACTGACAGGAAAAGAAAACTTCCTAAAATCTAAAAACGGTTCAAACCAAGCATCCAACTGAGATCATGTGAAATCTTTGACTTTTCAGTTCGTATGCTAATACAAGAAGATGCTCTAGTTTTCACGATATTAAATTTACACCCTCTATGGTTGCTTTGGCATTGGGCTGTTGGCCAATGGTGTCTGTTCCTTAAAGGCCCCAGTTCTGCATGTTGTAGCTGTTTTTCCAGGTTCAAAAGACTGGAGTCAGAAGAAAAGTTCATCTCAAGTTCTGCAGAATGTTAACGTCGCTGCACAAGGTTTCAGTTCAGTAAAGAACCTGACAAAGGTACAAAGAGTGCAGACAAGGTATGGTGCTGCATTTCCATAGGGTATTGAAGCACTTTGAGATGAGCCTTCAGGACATTTTTTAAGGATAGAGAAGTTTCTCTGCTCAGACAGGAATCGGTAGCCCACTTCACTGTGGTCTATCAGTTTTCTCCTATAAATGAACAGTTAGGTGTATAAACCTCCCTGCCTCAATCTATTCCCTATTCACAACAGCCTGTTGTTGTCAGCGTATGAGTTGCAAATATGCCAGTGGTTATTGTTTCTGAAGCTTTAGCTGATTATCATGGAAATTAAGATTAGAAGATATTTTTGGCATTAGGCTTACATATTTGGTTACTCTGAGCACTTTTGCACATATGGTATCCACATTAAGTAAGTAGCCATGGGGCTACTGTCAACCACAAAAAATGACTAATCAGTTTCATGAGCATGGCAAAACAGAACGATTTCTTTCTTTTAAAAATATATTTCCTAAAGGGGATTGTGATTAGGATTTTTGTTCTCTTGGGTTTCAGTGAAAGGTTGAGTTTACTCGGATCTGTCCTTAAACGGGGCTAGTCACGTATTGTAACCATAAAAAGAGAACACACACAGAAAACATATATCTATCTTCAAATTAAACAATATACACCAGATGTTCGTCCTCATCGTGTTTACTTCATCCTTTGTGATTCTGAGAAAGACTTTTTGCACCTGGCGCGTTCAGTGGACATAAACATTGTCATCTGCCAGCAGTACAGCAGAACTATCAGAAAGCAAGATGGCGACAATTGACTGTAAGAGCCAGTAGACCGTCCTGCAATGCCTCACAGTAAAGTGACATCTCTCTGTGTTCAAAGACCAACCCAATCTACAGCGTTAGAGTTACGTTACCTCTTTTTTTCACACCTTCGCTGGGTGTTGCTGACTCGCTCGGTTTCAGTGCTTCTCCTTGTTCATTCATGGCGCGCAGGCACAATATCGTACTTCCGGTCTGGTGGTCTTGTTAGGGTGAATATATACAAAAGCACTTTGTTTACTGAGAAGTAGAGCAAAAACTAAATTTAAAACACAGAAATGAATTATAATAAGTCAACAGGGGACGAATAATTTAATCGGAAAACCTTTGTATGCAACCAGAGTGAGCTACGGGCGTAGAAATCCGTAAAGTCATAGTACATGACCAGGCCTCTTTAAGCCGTCATGTTTATGCTTCGGTTGTTTTCAAGCATTTTAGTGACTCAGACGGTTTACATCCTACACAATAGCTGCAGTGAGTTGAACTAATCTAACAATAATGTTTAAACACTTTCCTTTTTCCCAAAGGCACAAAAAGCAAAGCAGATTATGTGCTTTGGGAAATGCCTAGGGATAAGTGAAGTTAACTTTTGTTTCCACCTCGGGCATTTTAGCCTGTTCCTGATCAACAAAAATAAGCTATCTAAAATAGTAGAAGAGGATTGTACTTTTCAGAAAATTAATCAGCTAATAGACAACAGGTGCTTATGCTTATTTTAGCAATGATAAGAGTTGTGAATGTAAATAGTGCAATGATGGGAGGTGACTGCACTGACGTTTTTCTCTGAATATAAGAAGGATCCCCTCAAGGTGTTGGAGCTGGAACTATCGTTGAGCCCAATCACTGGCAAGGAGTAGCCTCAGTCAACCATACCACGGAGCCCAAAGATATGCCAGCTGGCATCATTAAAAGCATTTATGGAAAGAGATGGGCCCTGGAGGAGCTCTGTTAGCCTATAGACGCAGCTGTTGAAGGCCTTATAAAAGATTGCATGGGTTGCTATCAGTCCCTGACCAGCCATAAATCTGTCAGAGTCGACAGCGGTGGCCTGGGTTCAAACAGTCAAGGACCCCTGCAGGTGAGCCTGTGGAAGATGAGCCACCGAGTGTCACAGTATCCAAACAAGCAGAAGGACGTTGATGCGGCAACAGATGGAGGCTCATTGGAATCTGAACCAAAATGATAAATAATACAATATTAGTGACACAGGCCAAGACGTCATTGGTAGGTTCAGTTGAACAGGAATTACCAGCGGTTTTTATATTTCAAAACAAAAGGAAGCTTTAAAGTTGAGCTAGTTTGGGCCTAAGGAGGGCAGAGATGAGAGTCCCCCC
Source organism: Fundulus heteroclitus (assembly GCF_011125445.2). Classification (NCBI taxonomy): domain Eukaryota; kingdom Metazoa; phylum Chordata; class Actinopteri; order Cyprinodontiformes; family Fundulidae; genus Fundulus; species Fundulus heteroclitus. Next base: position 236,098 of record NW_023396967.1, read on the forward strand.
TTTTTCCCCTAAGATGCTCTAAAACTGTTATCATTTGCTCAAACTTTTTACTCTTGGATTAGATTTTTAAAAAATCTAATCTACCAGTGAAACGGCAACGTTGTGTTGTGTAGGGAAAACAAGACCATTCTGATGACTACAGTCAGGTGTGGAGGAATACAGCGGAGGTTAGAGAGTTTGGATCAGTTGGATGGGTTACCACTGGGTGGTACGTCAACGGTGTACACCCGCTGGACATCTGTTTTTTCTCACGTTTCTGTTGTGTTTCCCCCTCAAATTTTGGAGGAGACTGCAAGGGAGTTTCTAGTAACACAGGCTCTAAGAACTGCTGGGGTAAAAACAACCCTGCCTGCATGTTTTGATAGTCCAATCCTTGGTCAAACACAAACCGATCGAGCCCTGGGTTATCAGGGTTGATGGCAGCAGGATTGGATGTTTAATTTGCTAAATGTGTGGCTTGAAAAAAATTACTTTTACTTGAGATCATTGAACAAATTATGTTTAGGTTACAATTCATTTTCACTTTTAGTGTAATCTTACAGTAAAAACTAAGGGAAAAAGTCAAAATATTCATTAAATGTGTTATTGCATCACACTCAGTATAATACTGTATCAAATATTCCCTGTCTGCAGTTCTGTCAAACGATGTTTGTCCCCTCCTCTCTTTGCACTTTTGCAATGCTTAAATGTTTCACACCACCAAAGAAATTTCAATATCAGACAAAGATAACCAGATGGAAGGCAAAAAAACAGTTTTCAAAGGATGATTTAATGAGCGATCTGAACCAGCCAACCAGGAGCGTGAGCTGAAAAAAACCCATCATGCATCTTTCTCTCCAGAATGTCAATGCGGTTTTTGTGTCTTGTGCTAAAGAGATAAATTATCAACACTTGTAAAATAACTGATTTGTCCTTCAGTATTTTTTTTACCCTTAGCACTACTCTTGTTAACACTACAAACATAGTAATACGTTTTCTCCTTGTTATCTCTTGCACAACCATCCACCCCTTGGTATCAGTACTGTACCCTGTGTGAAAAATACCTTCATGCCAAGCACATGCACTGCTTACATAAGCAGATTCTCTGGTGTTATTAAGTTTAGCCATCAAAGAAATAACAGACATAATGTTTTTGCTCAATTTTCCCAACCCTTAGAACCACATGAAGCCCCTCGAAATGAAAACAATAAATAAACGAATAAAAATACATCCTAGAGCTTGTCCACAGCCTGAAAGGGAATTATTCTTTTTTGGGGCCTGTTATATATGAACATGCAGTTGAAGAGGTGTGTTTTATTTCACAAGTTGTTTTCTTATTGTAAGAAAAAAAGTAGACCTGACCTGGGTGGGATTAGTGCTTCCTTTTGCATCCTGTGTGGTCTGTATTACTTCCTGTCATGCATGGGTGCATTAAAAATACAACACCGTATTTATGTTTTTCAAAACCAGTCTCATTCAGAGGTAAAAGTCTGGAAAATCTTTGAATAGATTTTCTCATCTCTATTTATCGCCATTGCTCTCCACCTCCAGCTCAGATAATTTGGAGCAGATATTTATTGCTAAGATTCCCAGCGGTGAAATACACTGACGGCCAAGATAAATCTCTCCCCCTACCAGGCAGCAGATATAGCAAAAATAACAAAATCTAATGACGGCAGTCATAGATGACCGCCTTTATATTCAGGGACTATATTTTTGAAATCAAGTTTGTGTAGACTGTGCAGCTTTTTGGCATATTATCATAGTCCACCAAGTTAGAACTCAACAGTTGTCCTTTTTGCTGTATCCCTGACCAGAGGTGGGTAGTAACTAGTTACATTTACTCAGTTACGTTTACTTGAGTAATATAAGAAATATCGCTACTCTTACTAGAGTAAAGTTTCTAGCTATTCTAGTCACTGTGAGAAACTTCACTCAATAAAGAACAGTCTTTTTTTAACCAAAAATACACCAGAGACATAGCTACAGTTTCAGATAAAGTAAGACTTCTTATTTCTACACAAGCTTTGTTATGTTAATGTTATTTTCTATCTGCTGAGATCATTGAACCATTTGGAGGTCAAGTGAACATGTTGTTATTGGAAGGACTTTGCACCGTTCTAACATACTAACAGCTGCAAAGCATTGGTTTCCTTGGTGTTATATTAAAAAAAATCTGAAAAGTCTCCGAATTTGTTATATTGCAATTTTTGTTATATAAATGGGCAGATAAGGATATAAAGCACATATTCTGACATTTTAAAGACTAAATTAATATATGTACACATATATATATGTTTTCATTTAGTCTTTAGTCATATTTACTAAATATGTTGAAACCTTGCTACTCTTTCTTGTGTACAGTTTTTGTCTACTCTTCTCACCTCGACCCCTGACCAACACTGCGGTGTGTAATATGGCAAAATGTGAAAAAAATATGAATGCTCTTGTGAGGAGCTGTTTCCCAGCATATTATACTCCCTAGTGTCGCTCTTTGAGACCCCAGAGAGAAGATATTACGCAGAAATGGACCAAAATGACACTGACAACTTGAAACTGTGAAAACAGAAACAGCGATGAGAAATGTGAGTCGGGTTTTTTCACCTTCTTCGTCTGGATCGTTGCCTTCTTCGCTGATTGTGTGTCAGTTTCAATGTCTCTGACTGCCCTCCAGATGTGCACCTGACAAACAACCCGGTGAACTTCATCACTTTTCTCTCCACTGAGCAGCACTCCATACATGTGTGTAAGAACAGGGTCGCACACTTCCTGCGATCTTTTCCTACACACACATAGCTGCTTTCTGTCAAGCTGTCACAAGTGCGCGGAACCGTTTTGCTCAGCTTTCACACTCTCTGCAACTCTCTTGGTAATCCTTTAGATAAACATAAGCCATTACATTTGATTTGGATTACAATATTCTGCAGGTTTGTAAAACGCTCTGAAGAAAAAGAAAAAAAATATCAGTGAACGGAAAAGAAGAAAAGTCTCTGGCTTGGTGTGTTTTCTCTGAGGTGTACTAAGCAACAGATGACAGCGCAGGGAGTGCTCGGTGTCAAAGTTTCTCAGACCATAAAAAAAGAGCCTCCAAGTGTGGTCCAGAGGAAAAAAAACAGCATGAAAGCAAAAGATTAGCAGCACTGCGATGTTCACTCTATATGTGTCAAACTCTAGAGGATTTGATGAGAAGCCAAATATTTTATTACATCAACTGAGCATTTCCCACACCCCATACTGGTTGTTTAAGGACTTTGTTGACTGGTGACATTTATTTGCAGCATATGGGCAGAGCGAGAAGGGGGAAATATGCAGCAAAGTTCCCAAGGTTGGGAAACGAACCGCAAACGGTTAAGCTGACGACTCTTGGTCTCATTGTATGAGACGCCCACTCCACCTCTACATCACGCACCTTCCCGCCAACCCCCACATTACATTAAATAAACACCCAGTGATAAATCTATCCGGCCAAATCAATCGCCTTGTTTTCTGCTGCACCAACAAACTTGTGTGCACTGCAGCTGCAGCTGCACGTGTGAGTTTAAAGAGCTCTGAAAGCCACCGTCATACCACATCATCGCAGGTCATAACTCCTGCCTCCTTAAGGAACGCGTGGCCTGGCACCGGGTTGTCAGGTTGGTGTGAAAGGAGCCCACTCATTCTAGCGCCTGCCCTTTTCCCTTCCGCTGCCATTAACATATGTCAACACTCTCAGAGTCACGGCAGAGTAAACGTACTGTGTCCGTGCAGTCGGAGATTTGCAATTTTTGGGGCTGTTTTCTCACAGATCCCAAACTGGTTGAGCTCCCTGAACCTGCTAACTCGACCCTCCTCAGACCTCTGTCCCTCCCCGCTACACCTAATGCGACTGTTTCTCCTAAAAACAGCTGTGAGGCAATGTTAAGTGCTGCATGTGCTGCTAAATACTCCCCTCTGAACGCAAAAAAAAAAAAAAAAAAAATTCCTCACATGTGAGCTTGAAGAGCTCGGATCCTCATTTCCTGAGTTGCAGCGAGTCCAGGGGAACATTTAACAGTTGCTATAGCTGCACTGGCAAGGAAGAGAGAGTGAGGGGACAGGGCAGGCCAGACTCCAGCATGATGCAACAAGTGGTTACACTCCAGTTATTATGTGTTGGATTCCGAGTCCATCTGAAAAGTTGAGGGATCGAAGGCACTCTTTGATGCGTTTCTTAGATTGCCAAATTTAATCCAAAACAAAGGCGTTCTCTGTTAACTCATACCAGTGCAGCCTTTAAATGTATGCTTTATTTATGGATGATTACAGATACAATTAGTCACAATTCCCCAGTCAAGACCCTTACGTTGAGCAGAAGGCTAACACATAATTGGATCTACAGAGGAACACAATCAGATCTGAAGATAAGATTCATCTCCGTCCAACTTTCTTTTATTTTTCTGGCAAAAACAGTCCCATCACTCTGCTCAGGGCAGGGTAAAAGTTTCATAGTGACATAACGCTGAATGCGAACACGCTTCCCAGCCTCTATGTGCTTGTTTAAAGTGAAACTGACATTTTTGAGAGAAGAAATCACACATTCATATCGCGTCCCTTAGGGCTGTTCAGCACATCTGCCAACACGGTTCACTTACTATGAACAGGAGGTAATGGCTAAAATGAATTCAGCTCAATACGCTCAACATTCTCTGTGATGAGCATCAATAAACACATCAGTTTTCTGTACTTGTAACATAAATTTGACAGCAAACAAGGAGCAATCAAAAACAGATTAAATACGTTTAACAATCTGAATGTTGTTGTTTTTTTTCTATAGTAATGTAAAGCCAAGACTGTTTGCAGAACAACTTAGGCTTCATTCAGTGGTATGTTCAATTTATTGAAACTTCACATCTTTGTACTAAAGAATCACTGCATACACACAATTGCTATTTGAGTGTACAGTAAAGAAGTAAAAACATTTTCTTGTAGTCACATAACTGTAGAGCATGCAACATGGTTGATTCATTCATGCATTTTGATTTGGATGATGTTTCTGTTTATTTACTACAGACAGCAGTAACATGTATATATCTCACCTGGTCACTTACCTGTACTTTCAAATAACATAACAAGGAAAATTTAGAAATACCTGACCCATGCACAGGGAGAATATGCAAGCTCTATGCAGAAGGACCCCAGGCCAGGGCCTTCTTGCTACAAAGCTAGAGTGATACCAACTGCACCACTGTGCACCCCGTTTCACAGACAAGAGCTCTGCAATTCCTGTATATCAAATTGCGATCATCATCATCACAACCAGATTTGAAAAAATGCAAGCACAAAGCATGGCTTTGATGCAATATCTAGTAGACTATAATACTTCAGGAGCCCTGCAATAAATACTGCTATCCAATCATATATTTGGCCACATGGTTCTACTTACCGTCCTCCATTCCCACAACCAATGTGCTGTTAGAACCTTGTTTACATATTCTGTATGAGAAGGATACATAATCTTTTTTTTCTTTTTCTTCTATGGCAATGTCTGATTTTAAATCAGATTAATGTTTCCCCAGTTTAGGTTACATAGAATCACCAAATATTTCTATTTGCTAAATGGCGGAATAATGAGAAAGTTTTCATCATAATGATCAGGGATGAGACAGGTTCTGTGTCTCAGATTATTATGTTCTGGTGCAAAAGGTGTATCAACCTCAGAACAAAAGCAGACAACTTTAGAGTGTGTCAAAAACCACCATTAAACTAGTTCTGTATCGACAAGGGCTGAAAGGCCACTCAGTGAGGAAGAAGTCATTACAGGAGACAGACATCGATTTATGGAGACATGTCTTGAGGTGTGATGAACACTGGACATTGCGCGGGGCTTGCAGGCCTGATAACACCATCCAACTGTAAAGTAGGGGTGGCGGCGTCATGTTGGGTGGGTGTTTTGCTGCAGGGGCGACTAGTGCACTTCAGAAAATGCATCATGAGAACATTTGGTGAAAATATTAAAGCAGCATCTCAATACGTCAGCCAGAGTTCAATCTGAGTGCAAATGAGTGTTTTAAATGGAGAAATAACTCCAAAAGATGCAGGTAAACTAGTTGCAGAGTGACTTAAGGACAGCAAGGTCGGTTTCTACTGACCTACCTCTGTAATGCCAGTTCTATCAGGAGAAAGGGCCAAATCCCAGCAAACTATTCAGAGTCACTACTAAGGGAATATTTGCTTTTCTGTGGCAAGTGATCACTTTCATCGTCTTGGGTTTTAGTAAATACAAATAATTGTTTTGTTTGCCTAATTGTGATGCTGGAAAAGAAAGCAAATAGGGAAGAAATGTGGGTCGATCTTAGGGGACCTTATCTTCACTGCAATATCTTAGTTTCATGACATTGTAATCACAAGAATCTCTCTCGGAAAACATATATACTCCAGCAACATAGAAATGTACTTTTTGTTTGTGCTGATTGCTTTGGTCAGAATTTCCAGTTGTTCAAGTTGACAAAGCTTTATTGTAAAAAAAAATAATAATTAAGAGGTAGGAAATGCATGAAAACACTTTACCACACTAACTGGTCTAGACAGGAATCTTTATGATCTTTGAAGATTTTGAAATGCTATTGTGTTTTCTCCGTGTACGCATTTGATTCTGCGAATGCTGCTTTTACGCAAACTAGATACTGGAGTCTTCAAACAGGTCAGAGCGACCAGAACTGTAACACAGAAATAGATATGTAAATTTGTACGTTTTGGAGAATCATTTAGTGCACAAACGATCTAAACCTAAGTGATTTTCCTCACATTCTTAGGTTACAATTGCTTGGTTTACTAAAGTGATTGAATCCAGAATGTACGATTACTATTTTAACCTGTGCATGGAGCCATTTGTCAGAATACGATGCAGTCTCCCCTGACCACATGGCAAATACAGCCTGAGATCTTAAATAGAATAGATGGCGTCTAACCTATCTTTGTACTTCAGTAGTCCTCATTCAACTCTGACATAATTATTTTATGTTTACAGAAACCATTGTGCTTACATGGTCCAGAAAAACATCACCTGCATCCTGCAGGATGGAGTGGAAACCTATGTGAAGGCCGAATACACCACCAAGTGCATCTGGGGTCAGAAATGCCCTGTAATCATGTAGGTTTATCAGTCTGATCAACGGTTAAATGTTTTAAAATGATGTTAAACTGGTAGAAGTAAGTCTAAGTTCACTGTGCTTGCTTGGACCATTTAAAATGTGCAATTACAACCTTTGGTTTAAATAAAAACGAAGCCAGCAGCTCCTCAACATACTCTATGCAAGTGCTGCCCTCTGGTGACAAAATTATGTTATACTTTACAGTTGGAGGTTCCTCCTGATGATGTGTAGGAAAATGTGATAAACTGCTCTTAATTTTCTGGTTATTTTCCAGTTCAGATGTGCTTCGCCACCAATTCTTTTTAATTTTCAGCAAACTATAAATCAGATTGTGTGAGTTAACAGTGCACAATTTAATTATTGAGCAGCTAGTCGCTTAATCTTTGTGTAATGGATGTTGAGAAGGGTACTGTATTCTCTCAGATATTATGTAATATGCAGTTTTAAAACCCCCACACACACAGAACGATTGAACTGAACTCAATCTTCAAAAATGAAAGTCAAATCTGTGAGCGAGTGTGTCGAAACAAGATAATATTTAAAGTTGGGTGACGACCTGAACCCAATCCTCTGATGCCACACCATTTACTACGGAAATCTTAATCTCCTAATCTTCCTTTAATCCGTGTTTAATACCATAGAAAACAACTTCCTGTGTTTTTTTTCCTCTGCGCTATCTTTCCATCCCACATCTGTGCTCCAAGCTAAATTATTTATGAAACAAAAGCATTGCATACAGCTGAAACATCTCTTTATACGCTGACAGACAGCAGTCTATGTTTCTCTTGATTCATTCAGGTACAGAACATTTCACAGGCCAACTTACAAGGTGGGCTATAAGACTGTAACTGAACTCGAATGGAGATGTTGCCCTGGTTACTCTGGCGAAGCTTGTCACGATGGGCCCACATCGCTGCCTGACATCGTAGGTCCCCATCGACCAGGTGTTAAAGGGTTCCCTCATGGGCCTAGACCCCCAGTGGACCAGAGGCCCGGAGGAGCTCCGCTGGATCCGGGCAAATTCTTCCCTGGCATACATTCAGGACAACTACCCAGTGGAGGTGGAAAACCTAATTATGGTAAGAACTGGCTCCATGTTTGCCTTGTACGACGTATTGTGTGGCAAGTCTTTTGCTGAATTTCCAAGGAACGGTTTGGCTTTTCAGGAGTTACTGGTGAACGTCTGGACCGCATGGAACAGGACCTGCGTCGCCTCACTCAGGGTTTTGAAACCCTCCAGGGGGTGGTGACTGGCCTTGAGGAACGACTACGAACATCCCTCCGTGAAGAAACCAATAAGTTGCTGGTGTCACTGCTGCCTAACGGTCCAAGATCACCAGACTCCACGGTGGGATTTGGGGAGATCCCCTATGGGTCTCCTGATGGTACCATAACTGGATTCGGAGACTTGGCAGGAAGAGTGACAGAAGTGAAGGATGAGCTGCGAGCCAAGACTCACATTTTGGAGGAGATTCAGGTACCCTGTCATCATAGCAACATAAAGATCCCATCAGTCTTATTTCTTTTAAAACTTTCATATAAATATTTCACATCTTTTATGTGTATGTGTGTCATTAGGGTATGGTCCTAGGTCACGATGGCCAGCTGAAGAAGCTGTTCCCCATCACTGATCCAGACTCAACTTCTTATCTGGACGAGATCTTAGATGTCAAGCTAGCTGGTATTAGAGCTGAGATCCTCAATGGCTTTGAACGCCGTCTCACTGGCATGGAGAACCATTGTAACGAGAAGATTGGGGAGGTGCAGCGGCAGTGCCAAAGGGAGCACTTGGATGGCCAAGAGCAGATTCAGCAGTCTCTGGATGGCAGAGAAACTGGGCTCAGGGAGGAGCTGGGCTCCTTGCAAGCTCAGATTCAGGGTCTCACTCTGACTGAGAGCTGCTGTGGACAGGTATGGCTAACTTTAATAAGGTCTCACAACTGAATAATCTGTAACTGTTGGTTCAATGAGGAGCTAATGGAATTTATTGTTGACAATTACAGGTGAACAGCCTGTCTGATCGCATGTTTCGCCTGGAAGATTCTGTAAAAGATTTAACAGAATCGCAGAGACAGTTGCAGACGGCCCTCTCCGACCAATCCATTCACATAGAGACCCTGGTGGAGACGCGCCTGGTGGACATGGAAGGCAGACTCAATGCCAGTGGTGGACTTGGTTGGGTTGACGGGCTTCCCAGCGGTCTGGATGGTTTCAAAACGTCGCTTGAAGACAAGTTGAAAACTCTGGAGGACAGAGTGTTTGTGGCAGTGGAAGAACTAAGTAATGCTACAACTCTGGCTCTACTGGAGGGTCAGGTGGTTCCTGCACTGGGGACAGAAATTGAGTCTGTGAGGAGTAGAGTGGAAGGAGACTTAAATGGAATCCAGAAACAGCTTGAAGACCTGAAAGTCCTTTGCTCCTCCACCTGCGCACAGTTCCCCCCACAAGAGGGAGCTATCACAGACCCATTAATAGATGAGGACTGTAAAGGAATGGATAAGAAAGTTATGGACCGTCTGGACTCCCATTCTAACCACCTAAACCATCTTAACAACACCTTGAACAACCTGCTACTCCGCATTGCTCAGGAGGAAACAGAGGGCTCCATTCAGGGAGAGATCACCCTACTAAAGGTCAACATCAACTCTGTGAACCGCACTCTGAAGGGCCTAAAGGACTCCATTAGCTTTATTGCAACTGAAGTGGGCCATGCCAACTCCTCGTGGGAGGAGAGGGAGCATCAAATTGTCAACCAGGTTCAAGGAATCACCAAACTCATGGGTCATCAGGCTTCTCTTCTTGGAGCTAGTGAAAGGCGACTGGCAGAGCTTAGAGGTGAGCTAGGAGCGCTAAAGAGACAGTTGTCAGGGGGGCTACAAGGCTGCCGCAGCACAGCAATGGAGGTGCAGAAAGAGGTAAAGGTCGTTGACAGTAGGGTAAGCCAGGTTGAGAACCAGTGTAGCAGCCTTAGGGAACTTGCAGAGAACCTGGAAAGGATCAGGGGAGAGCTGGAGAAACACTCTGCCGCCTTACTGAGCCAGGTTAACGGCACGCTAATCATTCATTCAGAGCAGCCAGAGGACCTGAAAGTCCAAGACTTTGCATCCAAGGATGCCACCAACCAAAACAATGACCAGTAGCATTTAAGCTACAGCTTTTGTAAGAAAGACTCCCTGTATGTGTGCTTCTGACCAGGCTTAAGTGCCTAAGATTTTTCTTCTGCCTCTCTTGTTCAAATGATATCTGCACAAATGCAAATTAACTCAACCGGCGAAGTTATCTCCCCTAAGCATCCATTTCCAGTGCCTACAGATCCGCCAAGCATAGCAGCGAAAAAAGGACTTCTCTGTGGTTGTGTAACCTGTTTATTTTATAGGGCATTTGTTATTTTTCTTGATTACGATCGTATATCTTTCTACCATTTTAACTTATATGAAGTGACTGCATAAAGATGATTTTAAAATGTTGTTATGGAGAGCTAACAAAAGAGAAAATGCTGCTACAGGTTTCTGCTGACAAGCATACCTGACATCCTCCGTGTGGATATTAGCCTTTTTTTTTTCTTTTTTACAAATACTGTATGCCAACTTGGTGCTATGTACATTTTTAAAATCTCTGTTTTAAAGGTGTTTAAGGATGGCTTACATACGTATCTGCTTGAGGAGTTGTCCGTGTTTCCTGCCACATTGCTCTGAATTACAGCAAAGTTCCATGATTAACCATTAGGGGACAGTGAGAACACATTACATGGCATTAAAATCAAAGAGAAATAAAACCACAATGTTCAAGACTGGTGTTTTTGTTGTTGTTTTTAGGGCCCCTTCTCCTCAGAAGTCCTGTCAGCACTTTTCTTTAAGACAGTTTATTAAGTTGAATTTGTTGCAACTGTTTAACCATGTAGAAGAAAGCGTTCATATCATTGTGTGGGTTGAATAAAAAATAAACTATGGTTGGGGTTTTCTTTTGATTGTTTAGGAACATACAAAATGTTTATCTATTTATTATGTACCAACAAATATGATAAAATCACAAAAAACAAATGATTTGAACTTCAGTCAATCTATTTTTTCAGATACAGGAACTAAGCTTTAAAGTAATACCTAGAAATATTCTGAAATATCTAAATAAATGAAGCAGCATCAATGTTAAACATAGATAGATCTGTGGTCTATCAAACTTTATGAATCTTAAAGAGAACATATCATGCTTTTCAGTTCTTCCTTTTCACATTTAAATCATTTAGTTGTTGTCTATTTAAAGTGAAAATGCAACACTTTGGTCTGAATTCCTTGTTATTGCTGCCCCACAGCCCCTCTTTTACTCCTGTTCTGAGGTGCATCTGAGAGCAACTCGTTTTAGTACGGTCACTAGATTTAAAGGAGACACTTCACACCCTGCCCCTCTCCAAGTCTCAGAGCGTTCTACTCTCCCCCCCGTTCAGCCATTTATGTAGTATGCTGGGGGACGGTGATATGAACTGGGTGGATTAATACACCTAAATACAAAACATTTTCACTCAACCACTTGTAGCTTCGGCATCCTTGAGCTTGGACTACAAGATCGTAACGGATTTGCAAAATTGGTTAGCTGGAAGTCCATGACCTTGTTTAGCAGTTCCGCAGCAAATTTTGTGACGTTATTGTTAAAAAATAAAACATAATAGAGGACAGAGAAAACTGCTTGAAAGATATGACCCAAAAGGAAAATAAATATATCTATGCAACACCTGGAGAAACTACATTCAACTTTTCTGCAGACTCCAAGTACACAACAAAATATATTTAAGGGCTAAAAAAGTGGATTTTGCATGATACACCCCCTTTAAGCCATTTTGTAACCAATTTGGTGGTTACAGTCAATGTCCAGTTGGAAAACCCATTTGTTTCCATCCTGGCTAATGTTGTTAGATGATGTTGTGCTTCATCATTTCTGCATAATTCTTTTGGTCATAATGCCATCCATTGTGTTAACTCTACCGGTTCCACCTGAAGCAAACCCCGTATACGTTTTCCAGCTTGCAAATTTACTCCTTTTTCCTCCAAACATAACGATGGTCACTATGGGTAAACACATCCATTTTCACTGTGGATAATGACACTCCCTTATGTGTCATTACGCTATAGAAGTTCAGTCCGTTTACCATTTACCATTTATGAACTTCAGCTGGCATCTTCACAAGGTCCGTTGCTTTTGTTCTGGCAGCAGAGAAACACTTTTCGCAACAAAAACACTTTCATTCCAAGGCGACAGGGCAAAGTAAGGAGAGTATTCGGCTTGCAACCAGAAAGTTGTGGGTTTATTAATGTGCCCCTGGGCAAGGCATTTAATATACTGCTGTCTTGTGAATAAACAATTCAGATGCACTGAGACAAAAAGCCTTAGATGTTCTAATTGGTCAGCTGGTGGGCACTCCCAGTGGCAGTTAATCCTTGGTTGGATGGATGTTAATTTTAATTACTGATGCAGCATTATGCAAATATATCTTATGTTGGAACAAGATGTGTCACGGGGAAAAAACCTGGACAACAAACAGGTGTTCTGGTTATAAGGGCAAACTCCAGGGGAGTGAAAAATTCCCTTTGGCAGTCAAATTAAAGGGTTTTACTTTCGCAGAAAAGCTACACAGCACAGAGAAGGTAAGTTTAGACAAAGGTTAGACAGAAAACATTAAATATTTCCTTTACGATCCCGCCAAGCACAGTCTACAGCAAGATACCTTTAATAAAAGGGTCTTGAGAAAAATTTAAATGTAGATAAATCTCTGAAACCCAAAAATAATTTGTGTCAGATCAATTCCTCTAAATATCTGTTACCATTGAATGGGCCTTGGAGTTACAGCAAAGCCAGCTGTCAGATTGCACTTACTGCACATTTCACAACATATTTCATTAATAATAGCCTGTCAGCATGCAATGAGGACCAGAAATATGCAACTAATGTACACTGCTGAACATATGGGCTGGAGGAATCCAAATAATGGCTGTAAGACTCAAATAAATTAAAACACAAAGGACACTGTGCTCATTTCACAAAAGGGCCTCAGATAGGGAGCATTTTGCAAAGGTTGCAAAAACACGTCATAAAACTGTCATCTCACGAGACAGAAATCACATGTAGCAGTCTAAGCCCAAAGAAAGGCATGAGGTGAAAATATGAGGGATAATAAAGTGTTTGCCACCTGAAACAACAGCTGAGACCTCGTCACAATGACGGGGGCAAGGAGGAAGCAAGCTGTGAAATTTGGTTGATCTTGCAAGCTGGAAGCTCCGTCAGCAGGTCTTCTGTGGGCTGTCAGCACATGCCTTTAAAAGACAACATTTCACAGGAACCAGAGCAGGATGAAGTTATTCCCTCATAATGAAAGCCAGAGGCTCCATATAAAACTGATAGTGCTGGAGGCAAAACACGGAGCAGATAAAGAAGGCTAAGACAATATGTAGATGCAGTTTGGAGACACCGAGCTGTGAGGCATGGGAAGCCCTGCTTCTGTCATAATTTACAAAATCACAACTATTCTCTTCTTACATGATCTACTTGAGTCTTTGTTTTTTAACAACCTACCCATGCCACCTGAAATGGGTACAAATTTTGGATTAGCCATGTGAAAACATCAAACATTCTTCTTTTTACTCTGCATTAATGTAACTTTTATATTGCTGTTTATCACATCATGCTCTCTTGTTGAGGCTTAATTCAATTCAATTTTATTTATATAGCAGCAATTCATGATACATGTCATCTCAAGGCACTTTCCAAAGTCAGTACCATGATAACAAATTTATACTCCTATATCTTTTAGAACCATAAACTTTAATGTATCTTAAATGTGATTTTGTGTGACAGACCAATACACCAAAAAATATATAATTATGAAGTGGAGGAAAAACGGTTTTGTTTTGTTTTTTATCAAATTAAAGACTGATACGCACACATTAAAACCACTGCAAAACGTGTTGAGATTAGGCTCACTGCTGTGAAACTTACAGAGGAGTTTTAGCTGTAGTTGCATTACAAAAAGGGACATTCGCAACAACTTTGACTTTTTTTTATTCTTTGCGTCTACCACTGAAACATTTGTTAGCCAACTAGATGCAAATGTGTTGCATGCTTCACTGGCGGCACCAAGTAGTTCTCCGTGTCAATTAGTGAAATGCTCGTGCCCCAAGCAGTCAGAATACTGACTAGATTTGCTCTCTAGTAAGGTTCTAGTCCATCAGTTCAATTTAAATAGCTTGTTAATAACTCCCTGCAACTTGCTTTCGCTTTCTCTTTGTCTTCTCTGTAAGTCTTGAATGTGTTGTCATGGATATGTCATTTGTCTTCCAAGATGGCAGATGGGTACTTTTTGTTGCTTTATTGCAAACACCCTATGTGACAACAATCCTAAACCTACAAGCAGGGCTACAATGGAATGATTTACATCAGAGCATATTCTAGGATGGTCCAGTCAATTCTAATGAGCTTCACCATAATTTGCAAATCATTTAATAGCTCCCTTCAAGTTTAAATCTATGCTTTACTTTCTGTTGGTTTATCAAGCAAGTTCCCACTAATATTTTTTTTGGTGTTTTTGGTGGTTATATAATAAAACAAATTCTAAGTAAGTGAGTAAAGGTTACTTGTTAAAGCTATAGTTGGTAATCCTGTTCAGAAACACTTTTTGTAATACTGGGTAAAATGGTCCTTCCATCCTGAAAGTAATAAATACAAGAAAATATTGTAGTTCATTATAAAAGGCACAATATGAATTATCAGATTCACATCTAGGGAATGAAAACACTACAGATTATCATTAAACTACGGTTTTGTTTATCAATGTAGGTCTATGACCTCATTGGTAAATGAGGCTGAATTTCATCAAGCCTGTATGGTCCAACATTTTCCCCTCAGCTGCAACATTTAAAGAACACAGGGGTTAATGCTGCATCTTTACGCATGATCAAGCCACTGATGTTTTCCTCTTTTCAGCTCCATGCACTTCTAGCTTGTTACAGTTTATAACCATTATCATCACCTTTCACAGCGACAGGTTTCCCATCTCAGTCTCTGTCCTGACCAGACAAATCTTCTCTATGGCGCAGGGCTCTCTAGTGCGTAATTACGCACGCTGAAGGCTGAGTTTGATGTTGTTCTCTGAGCACGTTTTGTTTGTGGTCAGAGCGGATGGAATAATGACTTTCTGTTTCGCTTTTAGCCCACTAAGCGTTTTAAATGGGGAATCCTATAGGAAATATAGCACTTTTTATGTATTGCAATCCCAGAATTGATGAGTATAGGCACAGCATTTCAAGCTCTGCGATGACTGACTGCTAAGTGACTGTAGAAAAAAAAATAACTTTTTTTGGTAATGTCTAGTATCAGCATAATTTATAATTCATGTTACCGGTTTGAAGCAGTGAGGTAGGCAGATTTTACCCCCATTGATGCGCTGCGCGCGAGGAATAAACAGTGGGGAAAATGCATAAATAAAGACTAAAAAGGGTTCCATTAGAGGGAAGAGGAGAAATGACGGGTCTGAGCTGAAGCCCCTGATGACACAAATTCTGTTAAAATGACCTTTAAAGTGCGCACCTAAATTACATGTATGCGCAATGAATTCTAGCGCAAGGCAGCACGCCCACCGAAGCACCACTGGTTCTGTGTCGTTAAATAAAATAGCATAATAACTTTGATAACTTGTCCTGCTCCTCTGTTAACATGAACCGTAGCAGAAATAATTACTGATGGCCACAAGCTGTGAAAGAAGCTGAAACAGCTTTGCAGAAGGCGGGGTTCGAAATGGATGGACAGTTCTGTGAACTGACCATCCGCAGCTCAGATGGGCTTTATTTTTTTATGCGTGAGAAATTACATGTGTTGCGTGTGAGCGTGTGAAGTCAGTAAAATGCATGTGTCACACTCCCAATGCGTCAGAGTTGTGAGCTATGTGTTTATGTATCCGGCTAGGTTAGCAGTTAGCTTAGCGGTTAGCTGTTCATTGTAGCTCCACTGCTCTCACCATAGACTTGGAACATGGCTGACAGTTGCATGAAGCGACCCATGTTCATGTCTATGAGAAGAAGAGGGACACCTCATTAGAAAGAAATAAGACTAGAGTGGATTTGGGAGATTTTTAAACTGCGATCCCCCTGAAGAGTGAGGTAAGCCAGTCTTGTGCATGCGCACGTTATTCAAAGGGGGACTTGGGTAGACTTCTGGAAAAATCACCGACCCTAGCTTTAAGTGTCTTTCACATACCAAACTATCAAAAGTCCAGTACAGAAAACCAGTAAAATAACCTAAAATTGAGCGCTGATAATAAAAAAAGATAAAATAATGCACAAAAATAGCACACAATTAAAATACACATGCACAGTGGCTTCTGTGGCAAGTTAAGTGGGGCACAAAAACCCAACACCTATTTGCAGCAACTATTTTTTTTACGGTGCATACAACCTGACTTTGCTCAATGTTAAATTAAACAGATAAATTAGCATAATCCAAGACTCTAGAAAATCAATTTTATATAAGCTAAATGTAATAAAATGTTCATACATAAAATTATAAATAAAGGCTCACACATATTGTTCAGTTATTGAACAGAAAATATTCACATCAATCATTCAATGAGCTAGCAAGGACAACCAACACTAGATCAATATTTGCTTTTAGTTTACATTTCCCTATGTTTTATTTTGTTAAAATTTTCAAAAAATTTATTCCAACTGTTTTTTTTTTTTTTACTTTTTTGTACTTCTTTTATTCAGTTTTTATTTTTTATTTGTTTTAATCATGTAAAGCACTTGGCATTCTTCTTGTACTGAAACGTATTATACAAATAAATTTGCCTTGCCTAGACAGTCGCAAACTTGCCGGCAGAACGTAACGTGTGCAATTCAAGTATTTTGATTGGACGATCCGAGCTTGGGGTTAGAGCAGAGGTGTCAAACTCAATTCTATATGGGGCCACTTTGGCATCATGAAGTCATGAAAAGGGCCGGTTGCACGTGTATAGACGATACTTTTCATTTCATAATTTCATTCCAGTTCAGATAGAAGTATAAAAAATGCACAGTAACATAAAAGTAGCACCCTTAGGCCCAGTTTAAACAGTTTATCTGCAAAAAAAGTTGATATTGTGGTGAGTTACACTTACAGGAGGCACAGTTTTAGCCACTTTATACACTTTAAAAGGATATATGCCTCTACTTTATGACATGATATGCTTTTTTTTTTTGGCTCTTGAGGGCCGGATAATTTACCTTGACGGGCCGGATTTGGCCCGCGGGCCTTGAGTTTGACACCTGTGGGTTAGAGGATTTGTGCCCCACAGTTGGCTACTGTGAACGTGTTGGGCATGCGCACTGCAATTTCAGATGTCCATTATTTAAACAAACGTTGCTGGACCGGCCCCAATATCAAGGTACCTCAGGAAGATTTAGCCTACTGAGCAGTTTTCTGGCAGACTTAGATATAAAGACTCAAATGTTTCTAATATAATTTTATTGCTAAGGGAATCGTTTTTTTTTTTTGTTTTTTTTTACAATATTTCTCCATAAAGAATGATCATGTCCCGCTGAATATTTCAAACATAGAGCTCCACAGCGCCATCTGGTGGGGCCAGGCCCCACTGGTCCCAAACGCAGAGATGCCACAGCACATGCAACAAAAATCCTGTTTAAACAAGTTTTTAACTGCATTTTATAAGAGTCCACAGAGTCAACTAAATGTAGTTGTATAGGTGGCCACAACCTTAGTACTGTGGACAGAAAGACTCCGTCCCCCTTGTTCTTAAGTCTGGTGCACGTAACAGCTAGAGGATTCTGGGTCTCTGAGTGAAGACAGCCAACAGCTGTATATATTGTTCAAAAATCAGATAAGTAATCTGACACCTGGTTTAGTGCTCTGTATGCTGGTGTGAGGTTTCTAAAATGAACCCTAACATCTATTGGTAGCCAATGTAATGGGGGTGATGTGAGCTCGCTTGCTGGAACGTGATAAAAGTCTGGCCGCAGTGTTTGTATGATTTGGAGGCATGAAAGGCATGACTTATTCAAACCAGTAAACAGGGCACTGGAATAATTAAATGTAATGACACAAATGTATGGATTATTTGTTCCAATTCAGCTGAAGAGACTATTAGTTGTAGTTGAGAAATTGTCCTTAAATGGAAGAAACAGGAATGAGGCAGGGATGAGACTTTAATTGTGAAAACAATTCCAAGGGAGTGCATACTTTAGAGCAGAGGTTTCCAACTCCAGTCCTCAAGAGCTACTGGCAATGCAGTCGATGCAGCTTTCAGATCTGTCTCTGCTCCAACACACCTGGATCAAACAAATTACTCCTTACCAGGTGTTTGCCAAACTTGATGGCATGGTGAAGAGGTGATTTGACCATATATTCAGCTGTGTTGGAGCAGGAATGCATTTAAAGTTGCAATAGCACTCAAAGACTGAAGTTGGGCTGCTTTAGAGGCCCTCTGTTTACTGCAGCGTCATGAACAAATGTTTGCTTGTGCAGATATGCATTTCAAACATGCAAATGTGAACATTTTCCCCCTCGCTTGATGGAAAAAGAAGGCCCTCTTACTAATGGATGTTTTATCAAGAAAGATCAGCTTTTAAAGTAGTAAAGGAGGGGGTAAAAAGGGGGTCGAAGACAATAGCGCTATAGTGAGATGTGCACATGATGTACCCTGTGGAAATGCTATGAGGAGATACATCAGAAGGACACTGGGCAGAGGATCAGGCCTGACAGTCAGCTGAGAGAGAGGCAAGCTGAGAGAATGAGCCAGACTCCCTGACGAGGAATACTCCCGCTGATAGACAGGGGATGTGACAAGAGCGGGGCAGACAGGGATGTCAAAGGATGGACACCAAGACCGAAAGCACAACAGTGTCGAGCACGATGAGCAACATGGGAGGTGGAAGTAGACGTGTTTACGGTTCTCCTCGTTTCTCAGCTGTACGCCTAGTGTCCTGACAGGGAAGCCACAACACTGGCTTCAAAAAAGGAAACACTTTCCTGCTAAGTCACAGAAACAAGTGAGCTAAAGCACGGCGAGCAGCAGCAGTGAGGGTTTAAGCCCCAGGGGCCTGAAAGCAGCTGGATTCCCTGCCGACCCTTAGAAACGGCACTACACAAAGGATCGTCCTGTTTGTGACCTGAAGAAGATGCAGCAGGAAGGGGGAGGGCAGGATGATGAGAGAAACACACATGGGAAAAGGTGGGGGGGGGGGCTGATTTTTTTTTTCTAATGCTAATACATGACAAATGGTTATGTAACACCAAAGAAGGTTTCAAAATCATGTGGCCTCCACACTGGTTCTGTTGCATTCTCTACTTTCATGCTTGTGTTTATGCATGCGTGCATGCATAAACACACACACGTGCGCACACACACACATACACACACACACACACACACAGAGCGCCATGAGGCGTTGTTGCTCTGTATTAATGAAACAAGATTTAATCCAACATGAGAGCAAGGGTCCTCAGATTCATGTTGACTGCAATAAAAAAAACTGCAAATCCCAGAAGTTTTCATGAATTCGTGAAAGAAAAAAAAATATATTTTTTTGTTTTTGTTTGGATGGATCTGTTTAGGCCTTGAAAGTAAAGTCCAAATGCAAGCGTTAGGAAGAAGCAAACAGTGTGGAGTTTGGTTCAGAGTTTTCACAGAAAACCTCCTTCAGAGAGGATTTGTAGACAGATTTCTGAGATATGTTTCATACTCAGCGCAGAAATATTTAGCCTCCCCGTCGTTATCTGCCCGCAACATCAACTTGAAATCATTGCTGCCTTTACTTTACCAAAGAAGGCAAGGCAAGTCTATTTATATAGCACATTTTGGTAACAATAATTCAAAGTGCTGTATATGAACAGAACATAAGAAAAAAAAACATACAGTACATTGCAGTGCAATAGTAGCAGCAGGTCAAGTAAGGTTGGACTACAGACTTAATCTGATGAAGTTTCAGTGAACTACAACAGTTTGAATTGAGCATTAACATTTAAAGGCAACTCTAAACAAATAGGTTTTTAGCCTTGATTTAAAGGAACTCAGGGTTTCAGCAATGCTACAGTTTGGCAGTTTTTTCCAGGTAAGTGGAGCATAAGAACTATATGCTGCTTCTCCGTGTTTGGTTCTGGTTCTGGGTATGCTGAGTTGACTTGAGCCAGAGCACATTAGTGGTCTGGAGGGTTGATACACTGACAGCAAGTCTGTAATGTAGCTTGGTGCTAAGCCATTCAAGGATTTATAGACCAACAGAAGTATTTTAAAGTCTATACTCTGAGATA
The DNA here is from genome assembly GCF_011125445.2 of Fundulus heteroclitus. Lineage (NCBI taxonomy): Eukaryota > Metazoa > Chordata > Actinopteri > Cyprinodontiformes > Fundulidae > Fundulus > Fundulus heteroclitus. The sequence goes on from NW_023396967.1 coordinate 256,470, forward strand.
CAATGTAAGGACTTTAGAACTGGAGTGATGTGCTCTACTTTCTTAGTCTTAGTGAGGACGCGGGCAGCAGCGTTCTGGATCAACTGCAGTCGTCTGATCGGCTTTTTTGGCAGACCTGTGAAAACACCGTTGCAGTAATCAATTCTAAAAAACATAAAACACATGGATTATTTTTTCGAGATCCTGCTGAGACATCAGTCCTTTACTCCTGGAAATTTGTAATTGTCATTAGATGTCAATGAAGGTTCAGGTCAGAGTCCATCACTACACCCAGATTTCAGGCCTGATCAGTGGTTACTAGCTGAAGCAACTGAAGCTGTGCGCTAAGTCTTCATCGCTACTCCTTTGGTGCAAAATATGTTACTGTATTTTCCGGACTGTAAGGTAAAAGGTCAAAGATTTATGGTGCGCTTTATAATCCGGTGCATATTATTAAAGTTGTGCTTACTGACTGATTTTATGTCATACAATGCACTCAAAAATCTGTTAAAATGTGTAAGTACAACTTTAGTAAGCAACAAAGTCGCTCCGCTCAATAGATATTTGGAGCATTACGGACCCCTGAGCAGTCTCCAAGACTGCCTGACCGTAATGTCTAAACTAGAAGTGCATTCATGTAAGGCAACCTGCGCTCCGAGCACACGCTAGCAATATATAAACCTAGTAAGTTAAAATATACGTTTTTGACCTTAATTTAGAAACAGGCCAGTGTAGTCCAACTACTTTGTCCTCCCAACAGAGACAGATAGCTCTCCCTCTCAGGATAGAGATGTCTACGCAGAGGGGTGGAGTTATATTACACACTTGGGAAGAATACTTAATGCACATTATATTCTGGTGCGCCTTATATGTGGACTTAGACACACATAGACACGTTCATTCACAGTGCACCTTATAGTCCGGTGCGCCTTATGGTCCGAAAATATGGTACTTCAGTTTTGTTCAACCAAAGAAGATTTCCAGGTGCTCTAACAGAATGGAGTGATCAACTGTGTCGAATGCTGCAATAATAGGTCTCGATAATACTTGATTCTTGAAACACAGTATTGTCAATAATCTGACTGATAAAAGGGGAGGTTGGAAATGGGCCTGTAGTTCTGCAGTAATAACAAAGAGGTTTCAGAGGAAGAAAGGCGAAGTCAAATCCTTTTTCACACTTTTTTCTTTTGTTTTTGAAATAGAATAAATTATCATTGTCATTTATAAAGTGCATATACCTTGAGAAAAAAGGTTCCTGTAAAAGAAAGTTTGGTATTCTCTTTTTTTCCCCCTGTAGCAGGATGTTTGATGTTTTTAGAGCAACAACTGTGTTAATAGATACCCAAGCCAAATGGTAGCATTCACCCAATCATACAGTCATGGTAAACACAAACTTCATTGTCATCTCTAGACTTGTAACATATAAATGTTCTCATCTTGTCTTGATCATATTCTTGTCTGTCGTGTAAATCTAAAAACACAACATTCAGGTTTAAACTGATATTTGCATTTTACCAACATGCTTCTTCTGACCGGAAGTGGGCTTTCAAGAGTCCTGACTTGAATCTAAACGCCCAGAGAATCTGGGTAGGGAACCTTAAAGATTAGGGTGCAAGGAGGCCATCTAACCTCGAAGACTTGTACTTCATTGCCAAAGAAAACCCACCACACCAGTGGAAACATACAAGAAGGGTATCAGTAATTTTAACAAAGGTTTGATCATGATAATGTCAGTGCAAGATTTTTCTCACTGATTATAGAGAAAGACAATAAGAAATTGTAATGCACAAACTTAAATAAAAGTAAACTAAAAGTATCCTTTTTCAAAATGAATACTTTTGTATAATTTCTGTTGTTTAAAGGGGCTTTACTTTGCTGTTTTAATGACTGTATAAACAAACTTTGGATAGACTTGGTCGTTAAACAATTATGCCATGGAAGAGTGGGGGCTTTTAGTGAAACTTTCAAATCTTGATCTCAAAATGTTAGTTGTAAATTCTGTATTTATGTGAGGTTTCACATCATAAAGGTTTCACTGCTTATTGAAGCACTTTATTCTACCTTGTCATGTTCTATTTATTAATAAAACACTTTTCTGTCAAGTATCAGTGAAGAAAGAGAGCAGTGATGCAGCAAAACTGTTATATTTAAAATAATCTACTTGCTTAGTGATTTTAAGAAAAAAATAGGCAACATTACTTACAGGCACATGATTGAGTAATTCTTGTGCTCGAGAGTTGGCGTCCTGTATGTTTTAGAAAATCTATAGCTAAGATCTGCAAAGATTTGCTTTGCAGATCTTGATGAAAAGTGTGTGTGTGTTGGAGCAGAGACACATCTCAAAGATTTAGGGAGATCCCAGACATCGACTCTGATGTCCGGCATCAGATCTGCTAACCCCTGATTTAAGTTCAGGATTTTGGATTTGGAAACCAACAGTGTTTTAGACTGAACATTTAACAACAGAGTTTGACCTCCATCAATCCACAGTCTGTCAGGATGTTTGCAAGTGGAGAAAATCAATGATTTAGGCTTATTTTGCTGCATGAAGCAAAAATCATGTGGCTCCATCCATCTTGTTGATCCAGATGTACAGGGTTTAAAAAAAACATATAAATAACGTTGCCCTTTATGTCCAGAGACATAAATGTGCATCTTAGTAACTTAGAATATCAACAACAAGTAGATTTGTCAGTAATTCATTAAAAAAGTCAAACTAATATTAGATATATATATAGTATGCACTAAGGGACATATTTAATAATATTCTTGCTTTCAAGAACTTATTTTTGTGTTTGGTGATTAAGACTAACTAATCTTTATTTTAATACAGAAATATTCAGTTTGCCAAGCATAAATATGGAGAAGATTAATGACTTAACACTGGCGCAGCAGATGGTCACTGACACGAGCAACAAAAGGTTATCAACTAGAACAGGGATGTGCAAAGTCAGTTCTCAAGGACCGGTATCCTGTTTTTGGGTGTTGTCCTGGTCCGACATGAGACAACTCCATGAGTGACTAGTTAATGGGCCTCTGTAGATCTTGATGACATAATGAGGAGGTAACCCAGTCATTTGGATAAGATGTGTTGGAGCAGGGACAATTCTAAAACATTCAGGACACTGGCTCTCAAAGACTGGAGTGGGACAACCCTGAAACTAGAAGCTAGGTCTGCTCAGAGTGCTGCAATACAACATATAAATAGAAAACTACGAGGAAGGAAACCACATAGTGAAAAAAAGATGCTTAATAAACAAGGATAACTACACCTTTGATAGGACTGTGAAGAAACTAAAGTTTCAAAACAGTATGGGGTAGACCCACAAGGTGTGGCCTGCTCCAAGACACAACAAACATAGATACATATGTCCAAGATATGGCCTGCCACTGCCACAGTCCTTGTGTTAAATCACTCCTGAACCAGAGACATCAGGAGCCATTTACCAGGGTTAAGGAGAAATAACACCAAACTGCTCAGTAGTCCAATGTCCCATTGCAGCTGAAAGTAAATTTGCTTTTTATTTGGAAATTAAAGTCCCGGTGTCTGGAGGAACAGTGGAATGGCACACAATGGCTTGAGGTCCAGTGTGAAGCCAGTGATTATTCTAGGAGCCATACCAACTCTTCGTGTTGGTGCCCTGGTAGATATAATCATCTGCCTGGAAATTCTAGAGCATTTCATGCTTCCTTCTGCCGTTTATGGAGATGATGATTTCATTTACCAACAGGACCTGGTGGTCCTGCCCACGCTGTCAAAGGTATCACAAGCTGGTTCAATGTCCACGGTGTTACTCTCTTTGACTGGTCAACAAACTCGTCTGACCTGAACCCCATAAAGGATCTGTGATCGGTGGTTCGTTCAGGGGCCATTAAACTCTTTTTGAACCAAACGCTCTTTGGAGACAAAACAGCTTTAAGTGTGTGTAAGACGAGAGAAAGCTTTGCTAAATCCACACATTTGATTTAGGTCATTAACTACAGTGCACCGGTCTGCGTATAGAAAGCTGAAGTGTCCTTTTTCTTTTATTTTCTTTCCTTCAGATGTGATTTGTGGCTTGTAAATAGTAAAGTTATATTCCTTTCATGGTGGTCCTTGTTGTCGCTATTCAGTTTAACTTTTCCCTGCACTTCCTCATCCAAATCGGTGAACAGCAGTCTGTTCACGTCACACTTTGGCCCTACTCCTGAGCAGGGATGACAAAAAGCCAGCCTTGTAGGGAAAATAAACTGTAATTGCTTACAAAAGCAGGTGGAGCCGCGTAGAGCTAGCCGGAAAATAATGTAGATTCCTTGAACTTGAACTACAAAATTACAGCAAGAAATAAGAACGGTGGATTCTCAAAATTAGTAAGCCGGAAGTTTATGACCTTGTTTCGCATTTCCACCGCAAATAATGTGACATGACTGGCAAAAAAACTAACAAAAAAACAACAACATACAGAATAGAAAAAAATATGAACAGCTTACAGCTATAATAATGTCCCAATCAGAATATAAAGATATCTACGCTGCACCTGGAGAGAGTGAATTCAAGTTTTCTGCACTCCTACAGACTCCTAGTACGCAACAAAAATGTATGTAAGGACTAAAAAAGTGGATCTTGCATATGTCCCCTTTAAATTGTGGGAAGCCAGAAGACGTCTTTGGTTTTTCCTTTTTTTTTTTTTTTTTGCTGCCTTTGTTTAATTACACACTCAAATACACAACGGCAGGAGTACAGAGAAAGTGGAGATAAAGGGAGGGACATTATTTTGCACAACTGAAAACTCCAAAATTCTGATGCAGATTCCAGTTTAAGATAAGCTGTGGGCGCAACTTGGACTGAAACAGATATTCAAGCCGAGCACAAAGGCTGAGGCGCCACAGATGACATCAAAGTCTTTGAGCAGCACAACACTCAGGAGATGCGTGTGGGTGATTCATAATGGATGTGTGTATATATACACACACACAAACACACACACACGGGATCTTAAGAGCTGCCCTTTGACAGCTAAGTGATTCTGGTGCAAGCATGCCACAGCCTTATGTTTCTCAGGTTGCATTAAGACGTAGCTGTGTGGGACTCATTTGTCTCAGAAATATTTTTGACCGCTTGTTATTTAATAGGTTTCATTTTTAGATAGGCAGTGTTTCCTTTTATATTTTTATTTTTGGCATTGGCCTTTATTTTACAGTATTCTGACAGGAAACGGGGTTGAGAGAAAGGGGGAAGACGTGCGGCAAAGCTCCACGGGCCGGGACTCGAACCCGGGACAAAACCACGATGATGATCGAGGCCTCCGGACACGAGCCACGTGCTCCACCCCGAATCAGTCTTTTCTGCTTTGACAACGTCTCAGTCTTAAACCTACCGTTACCGTGGGAAAAGGGTGCACAATTCCTGCAAATATTCTCAAAGAAGCACTATTGTGCCCGTTACGTGCCACACAGCATTTTCTTTTCCGGGAGCCTAATTAAATCATTAGCTGTCACTTCCGTTAACCAGCAAAGATGCGCATCTAATGTGCTAAACGCCACGGGGCCGGAGCTGCCCTGATTCAATGAATCCTAAGTGAACTCCAGTGAAAGAGTTTCGTTTCGCGTTTTATTTTCTACTCGCTGGGTGAAGGGCTGCGGGACACGAACAAGCGCCACCTCTGTCTCTGGATCCGGATGTGTTCGTGGTGGACGGGGGTGGGGGGGTGGGGAGGGGGTCTTTTGGGGGCGTCAAGCAGTCACACAAGTGTTGAACAAGGACAGTTACATGGAGGTCACAAAGTCAAGAGGCATCTGGTCCCAAGATGGTGGGGATTTTATGATTAACTGGATTAAAAAGAGCCGGGTCTCTGAGCCAAAAGAACACGGACAAAGAAAGCTTAGAAAATTTAAGAGGGGACGTGATGCTTTTTATATCTCCTCAGCTGCGCAAACCTCCTCTGTGGTCATGTAAGCGTGCATTCTTGACTAAATCAAATGAGGGTCCTAACATAGGCCAAGATCATTTCAGTGCATTTAAATGAGCTTTATGCTAGGCAACATTTAAGTTTTACATCTACCCCCACGGTAATCACCTGGCATTATCAAACCAGGCTTCAGCAGAGCATGCCGTTTTAAATGAGATTTTAATAAATCACTTTTTTGAGCCAGCAGCTTACCTCCCCCAAGTGTGGTCATTGTATGTTTCTACCAGTCATCTTATTGCCATGTAAATGAAATGTCTCTTGACAGGAAAGCCGCCATGCATGTGCGTAAATGCATCAACCGTGCACAGTGCGGCAAAACCCACACATTTTTTTCCCCCCTCCAGCACTGAAAATACGTGCGCCTACGGTTCTGTTGTGGGTTTTGAGGAACTGAATATGCACTAGCATGGGGGAAAAAACACACACAAACACAAGAAAGGACATGTGCATAAAGACTTTACAAGTTTCCATTTTATTGGTGTACTTTTGACAAGAACAATGATGGTATAAAAGAAAATTTCCATCATACAAATTTCAATAATCAAAAGATAATATGCCAATACACAAACGGATCCACATAAGGCTGACATCAAGTTTTGACAAGTGGCTTCGAATGGCTTCAATTCAAGGAGACGCGTCTCTCCTTACAATCAAAGAATAAATATTTTTTGAAGATTTTAGCAATCGGTCTCCTTTTTTTTCCGGTTTTCTTCTTAAATACTTGATACAAAAAAAAAAAAAAAAAAAAACATATCTGAGCATTTTGAAGTGGATTGTGTAGCTGGTTTTGGTGCCTTTGTTTCTTTGCGATGTAGGGTTATTATTATTTATTCGTTTTATTTTTCAGCTGAAACAATGACAAAAATCAGCGCCTTCCTGTGACCTCCCACCTGAGCCCACTCGCTGCCACACCCACAGACGTTCTCATGCGTGGATCTGCTCTGACCTCCGCTATGAGAAGCCTCTGCTTGTTTGCAGCAGCGCGTTAAGCTTGGCGGAGACCTCCAGGGAGGCCCAAACTCTGCAATCATGACAGGAATTTTTAATTTTATGGAACATTTTTTTTTCCAAAAGAAAAAAACAAAAAACAAACAGCTTGTGCTTGGAAGCAGTGATGTAAAAACATTGATGTGTAAGCTTCACTAGCACTTAAATGGCACCAGATTAAACCCCGAGCCACCCTACCCCACCCCTCCTGAAGCCTTGTTCTTTATGCTAGCATCTGTAGTGATTTAAGACCTTAATAGAATTTCTAAAACACTACACACGACAACGATATTTACAATGATCATTTTCTTGATATGCACTTCTTTTCAATTTAAATATTCTTGCTTATAAAAAAATAAAAACTCAAGTGAAAAAACAAAAACAACAGAACAAAAAAAAAAAAGAAAAGAAAATTGTAATAAATTAAAAAGCTTTAAGGCTGCCAGTCTTGTCAGATGCCCAAAGAATGGTCCCTTCATTTAAACTGGCACAGAACGGATCAGGACAGGTGAGATTAAGATATGAAGAAGCCTCTTTGGAGAGCGGCAGTCCGCGCCTGCTCTCTCTCTCTCGTCACACTGGAATCAAATATTTACCATTCCAAATACAAGCGCCCCCCAAATGACTACACTAGTGGCCAAAGCTGTTCAGTAGTTACCAAAGCAAATAAATCTGGAAAGTGTAGAGCTGATGTGGCTGCTCGTTGTGTGTTGTGATTATGGAGCCTAATACTGACACTGAGAACGCCGAGGGTCTCTTTAGATCGAGGGTGTCATTCACAGCCTGAACACTTCACCTGAACACTAAAATCAAAAATCATTTGGCTTTGCTATATGTCCATATGTCCATTTAGCTTTTCATTTAAAGCCAAGTTTTTTTTTTAAATATATATATATATTTATATATGCGCGTTTAGAGATAATATACAGGATACCATGTAAGTGTCAGGAACTACATGGAGAACTTGCCAGTTGTTCACTACCAGGAAAGGAAAAAAACAAAAAAAACAAAACAAAAACACAACCTGTTCTCATCAGTGCTGGTAAACAAAATGTAAATATTAATAAAATTAAAAATAATAAAAAAAACACTTGAAAAGAAGGTTTCAAATGGAGGATGGTTGCACCTCTGAATGAAGGTTTAGCCATTTCACTCAAACACACATGGAAAAGAAAAACACAACTGCTTGCTACGGTCTGTGACTTCCACTGGGCACCTCCGTAGTCTGGAGCGAGGAGAGAAACACATGCTTCATTTCTGAGAAAGAACCAAAGCTCCTCAGAAGTGTGCACAGCCCCGTTAAAACGCCACGGTGTTGCGATGTTAAAAACAGGAGGGGTAACTCATTTTGCAGCTTTCCGTTCTGCCTGCACCCTTAAATTTAAACATATTTTGATTCAGTTTCAGCATTTGTTCCTCTGGAGTTCAAATCCACCCTCAATTATTGCGAATCTGATTAACCTAAAACAGAGTTCAGCTCTCCTCATGGGATCTTTGGACATCCGCAGCACTAAGCTAAAAGGAAGATGTAGCTTTTTATAGTTGGCAGAAAAAAAAAAAGGATCAAAACTTTCTCATCGTACAAAGGCATCAGTCGGAGGAAGGAAGCCAAACGCCCACATTTTCTGTACCCCATGTCATCAGTGACTGGAGAAAATAAAAGGGGCAATTGTGACATAACAAAAACTGGACATTTCTCCGAAACCGAAGACAAGCCAAGATGGTAAGTTGTCACTGAGGCAGCCAATAGCCTGACAGCAACGCTGAACAAGCTGCAGGAATTCAAGGTGGATGAAATCATGAAAGGATCTATTTTTATATCTTTATAAGTTTGATTTCATTTTGTCTGCTGCAAAGCTGAAGATGGGGAGGGATTTGATTTCTCCAACATAACAACAAAAAAGCTCCACAAGAAACAAAAAAAAAAAAAACGTAAAATAGGCTTTACCAGAAGCAGATTGAATTTTTGAATAGCAAGTTAAGGCGTAGCATGCTGATCGCTTCCAACCAGAGAAGGCCAAATGCTGGAACTGAACCAAAAGGTGTTTGGGCACACATAAGTAACCAGGTTGTTGCAAATATGTAGTGTTTTTTTCCTCTAACAGACCGGTTCAAATAAATATTTGAAATAACAGTAACGCGGTCTTTGAACGGGGCTGTGAGCACTTTTGACTGCACACATGGGTTAGTTTAACACGGCAGGCTGAATACATTCACTGGATGCCATCGCAATGATATATAGCCCGCATGAGAAATGAAAGGATGATAAAACAAATGACAGCCAGAAGTCTTAATAGTGTTTTCACCGCTCAATAATCAGACTACTTGATGGTAAACTTGGCCCCGGTAAGTACGTCATCCCCCTCCAAAGGGAGCTCTGGCAGGTCAGTATCATCGATTATCTTGGGTATAATGGAGGTGATCAGTGAAAGACGGTGGCCACTAGCATTTTAAAACTCTGTCTCGCTCTTCCTGTGGTTATCACACAAAACGGCCCCCTCCAAACGCGTCTGCTCAGAAGAGCAGCTGGAACAACCAAGCTACAGTACGGGCGCCGTCCCATTTCACTTGAGCTCACTGCGGCGGCGGCGGCATCTGCGCTGCTCCGCGAGAAGGGGAGAAATCAGCGTCTGAATGAAATGGAACAGCCCCCCGTTTACACAGAACCGAACCTCGGGATCCCACACTATTACACACAGCTAGGGTTCAGTGCATCTAACACAGTCTGTCACTTCCTAAAGCATCAAGTCAACCCGCAAGAAAACTAAAACAATTAAAAGCAATTCATCAAATAAATAGACAAGAGGTCCAGCCTCTTCAGTTTCGTATTCTATCGTTATTATCGAAATCCAACAGCTTTGTCGATTACGTACATGCGTCTCCCAGGAGATCCATGTATAGAAATGTATACAAGGCGATTTGTGTGAAATGATGTAGCTGCATGACAAGAAGACATTGAGGAGAGTAGGTCTGTGTGATGTCTTAAAAATGGAACTTACATTGGTTTTGGGATGTCGGACCCCATTAATCAAACACTGTTAAACATAAGAGAGGAGCTGCTGTGTGTCTTGAGAGGACCGTCAGTCTGTGTCATAGCACAGTGTCAGGCTGCGTGTCTCTCCGAACTAAAAAAACTCAAAATCTCTACCTAGATCAACACTTCGAAGTCTGATTTAAACAAAGAAAAGCCTGGACACGAAGCCAATCAGTAGTTATCATATGACACAATCAACGAGGATTCAGGTCAGCTTTCTATGCGATCAAACAAGTGTCCGTTTCACAAAATAAGGAGAGGGGGGGGAACAAAGGCAGCCACAACTGGGTTGCTGAACAGATAAAATGTTCACAGCAACCTAGAAGGAGAAGGGCTGGATACGAACACTAGAACATTGGAAAAAAAATAAAGCCAAAGCTTCTGTAAACTCCAGTGACAGTGACACCAGTCAAGTATTCGCTACCTCCAATTCTCTGTGGTAAAGGGGTGGAAAAAAAATGGTGAGTAAATATTAGGAGCATAGGGGGTCTAAATATACACCTGCACCTATTTCTCTCTGGCCTAGATTTACAGGCTGCGCCCAGAGTGAGGTCTGAAGTCGGCCAGACTGGAGTCCTTTCCTGGCGACCAGATTCATGCAGGCCATTTGCATAGCTTGCACTCACTCGCTCACAGACCTACACAGAAGACACACGTGAGTTCTGGAGAGAGAAAAAAAAAAAAAAAAAAGCGGGGGGGCCGTGTTTTGCTTAAGCAAAGCTGAGTCTAAAGTTTGCATACACAGTCACTCTTTTTTTCTGTTGTCCAACAAGGGAATGCTAGCACCCATGCTATTGCATCTGTACAATAAGGAAGTCAGGGCTAATTTCTGCTGATATCACAGCTTATTGCTAACAGGATGTGAATTGCACTCCAACATACAGCCACTAGCAGGCAGCCAGAACATTCAGTGGAACGATGCAAACGCCAACATCACATACGTCAAATGGTATGTCCAACGAGACGAAACACGGGCGATTAAGGAAACAATATTCTCTGAACTTGAAATAAACTATTTCTCATACAATATATCAATCCTGTCTAACTATCTTTACTCGTAGATTTGGCATACCTATTGCAGAACCAGCTGCATGAATCCACTCAACTGAAGCTGCTGTGTGGTGCTGTAAGGGCTGTGTATGCATGCAAGTGTTTTCACAGGCTTACTGCATTTATGAAAGAGCAAAACTAAAACAAAAACAAAAAGATCTAAGCCCCCCCCCCCCCCCATTTCAGCACATGCAAGTACATACTCCTGTGTGCATTCGTGTGTGTGTGTGTGTGTGTGTGTGTGTGTGTGTGTGTGCTCAAATGTGTAACCTAATTCAGTAATCAAGCACAGCAGCTCAGGGCGGAGCTAATCAGAGAGAAAATAAGGAACTTGACAAATGGGATGCTGAAGGCCAAAATGGTGCAAAAAGGCATGTGGAGACTGACGTGTACACAAGCCCAGATGAAGAGTAATGAACTGTGGCACGAATAAGTGCAGCATTATCCCTATTTTTTTTTATATATATATATATATAGACGATTTATCAAACATACTAATTTGAGTCTCCATTTCATCTTTTTTTTTTGCATACAAACAAACACAAAGCAAAAGAAAACAAAAAAACAAGAACAAAAAAAAAACAAGAACAAAAAAACTAAACAAAAAAAACTAATAAGTCCTAAGCAGTGCTGCAACTGGTGAGATATGGCTGATGTCCCAGAGGACTTTTTGATTCCCAGGTGTTTTGCAGTCCAGCTCTGCCTAGGTCAGTAGTCAGCCACGGGCGCAAGCTTTCTGCTCAAGCTGACTGTGACGTTGGTGAAGAGGGGACTTCTTGAAATTAGGGGCGAGTAGTTTAGGTTATTAAGACCATCCACTTTCTGTCTCTCCTTTGAATGACGTAGTAGACTATACCTGTAGGGTAAAACACAAAACAAAAAGAGCACCAAGATAAATCAATGATCTGAACATCTCGAAAACTGCAAAGGTACATGCACAAATCAGAACGTGGCAGCAGATTGGGAAACAACGTCACACAATGTGGAGAAACAAACTTCCTTATCAGATTGACTGTTAGTCTGAAAAGTACAATGTGAGGTTTACACAACGAGACCTCAGGTGAATACAGCTCTGGAAAAAAAAAAAAAAAAAACGTCACGTAACAACCACAAACTTCAAGTGTATTTTAGCGGGTCTTAAAGCGACAGAGCAACATAAAAGTAGCGCTCAATTGAGAAGTGAAAGGGAAAGCAGCAAGGTGAGACAAGGTTACGCTTAAGGAGCTGCAGGGAAACACAGAAAAAGAGGGAGAGTCAGTCATCAGGGCAACTATTAGCTCCACAAATCCACAAATATGGCCTTTGTCAAGGAGTGGAAAACCATAAGGGTTCAGATTTGCAGGTTTCTACAAGCCATGTAAGGAAACAAAACCTGTGGAAGATTATGCTGTTAAATGAGACTAAAATGTACCGATTTTGCCGTCTATTAACAAACCATTATGTTTAGCAGAGAACATGGCACTGAACACAACATTTCCATGGTGAAACATGGTGGTGGCAGCATCAGGCTATGGGGATACTTTTCTGTAGCGGAGACAAGCAACAAGCTGACAGTGAGATGAACGGAGCTATTACCTGCATGTCATCAATGCGTCTCTGCTCCACCACACATAAATCAAATGATTGCATGACCTCTTCAGCAGTAATCAAGGGCTGCAGCGGCCTGTTAATCACGCATTCATTTAATTCAAGCGTGTGGAGGCAGGTAAGCACCTAAAACATGCAGGACAGCGGGTTCTGAGGACCAGGGTTGAATACCCCTGGTTTAGATGAAAGCGTAGTCATATGTGGGATTGGCCTAGTCAAAGTCAAAAGTTAAAGCATCTGTTACATGAGTTGACAACCGATACTTAGACGCTCTGAGTCTGAACCCAACCTGACTTTGACGGAGCTACTCTGCAGAGAGGAATCAGCGAAGATATCCCTCTTTAGATGTGCAAAGTGGGCAGAGATGCCCCCAAAAAAAACAAAAACAGACAGCTGTAACTGTAGTGAAAAGAGTTTCTAAACGTATCAACTTGAGGTGCAGAGTACAAATACACGCCAGTTATGGATTTTAGTTTTTGGAAACCATGTGTTGTCTTTCAACAACTTCACAATCGTGCACTTATTTGATTTGGTCTGTCACATTAAATTCTTAATTTAACAACACACTAAAGCTGGAACATGACAATATCTAAAAGGAAAAAAAAAAAAAAAAACACTTCCCATTTTCTTTTCCGCAAGGATATAAGTTTTATTTTAAACTCTTCCTAAAGTTTCTCAAAGTAACAATTATCCCTCCGCTTAGTTTAAGTCACTTAAGAATCCAGCCCCAAAGCATTCAAGCACATCACATGAAAAGGCTTTAATTGAGTTGAAATACTCTCAAAGTCGCCACTCTGCCTTTTCATGTGACTGGTTTACATCACATGAGTGTAAGCCTCGCTGGACTTGTCAGCGCCGTCTTTAACCAAACATCTCTTGGAGAGCTTTGTCTTGTTCGTATTTGAACACCCACCTTCCCAGGAACTGGGCTTCTCCGCGATGGTGATGCGGAATGGACATGTAGCGTCCCAGGTCTCCGTAGGGTCTGCTCACACTGTAATTGGCAAACTGCACTCTGCACAAACAAAAAGGAACGATTTTTAAACCAGTAACGTACACAGTTAGGCAAAAGAGGATTTTTAATATTTGCTCTCGCTGTGACATTTCCATAAACCACTGAGCTTCTCATATTAAGAGTTTTCAACAACAACATATTGACATTTGATTCCCATTAGAGGCAGAAAAGAAAACACATTAGTCAATCAGGTAAAGTCAGCAGTTCATACTGGAATCCCTTTACATATGCAGCCGCCTGTGTGTTGTGTGGGTGGGGCCAAATGCTGTGAGGCAAAGAGCCACACGGAGGACATAAAAAAAAAAACCCAAAACAACTAACACAAAGGCCTGCTATGTGCCGACTGGCCTAACTCATCTAGTAAGGACGTCTAAAGCCAACAATGCAGCCAGCCTCGTGCTGCAGCTCCTTCAGATAAGCCGCAGTCTGTTTTTGTTTTGGCGTTTTCTCTACCTGTTCCAGAGGTCATCGTCCTCGCCTCCCCAGCCCCAGAACGCATTGGGAAATCCATTAATTCTTTTGAACTGCTTCACCGTCAGGCCACTGACACCACCGAAGAACTCATTATACGGAAGCCTTGGGGGGGACAATTACACATTGAAGTGATTCAGTATTAAAAAAACAAAAAACAAAACAAAAAAAAAAACAACTTCTCTCCATAGTGACAGGACGGACACTCACATGTAGGAGTATTTGTCTAACTTGACGGCAAAATGCCGAGGCATGTCCGTGCAGCCGTAGTAGTTCCTGTCGTTCTCCATGAGGTGGTCCACGTCATGGAAGATCAGACAGTCCCAGTCCATGTCCTTCATGGCCTCCTTGAAGCCCACGTTGAACAACATGGCTCGATTAAATGGTTCCGTTCCTCCCTGAATAAAAAGAAAAGGGAATGAAAAAATAAAATAAAAACACTGGCGCACGTGTGTGGTTTTAAAGAGGCCTGTTTGTGGGTGTGAACACAACACATACCTGCTCAATGACATAAAAGGCAAACTGGAGTCTCTGTTTCTGCAGCACAGGCACCAGGTGTCTCAGTAGGATGGGCAAGTGTTCGTGACGGTTCCTGAATGGAACGAGGATTGCCACCTATGGAGAACGGCAAATAATTCAACTCAATGGACGTCAATAAAAATGACCAAAAAAAACAACAAAAAAAAAAAAACAGAACAGCAATTTGATATGCTCAACAGTGCAAGTCTGTTAAGCAAATATGTACGCTTTTAAAATCTAATATGCACAATAGGCTCTGACATTTGTCACGGTTGAGCGCACATAAATGGGAAGGATTTTCTTTTCATTTTTGTATTAAGTGGTAATGTTGCAAAAATCTTGTGTTTAAAAAAAAAAAAAAAAGCTAAACAAACTTCTGGTGCGCCAGTTACTGAAGACAAACACGGAAATGGATAAAACGGCTTAGAGGTCAAGTGGCTGTACTCAGCTAACAAATTACTGACCGCTTTTCTAACAGTTCGCAGAATTACTATAAAATGCATGCAAAAATAATGGCCCATGATTGCTCTGTTAAAATTTAAAGCATTTAGAGGGAAGGAAATTGTCTAATTGCTTTGCTCGCTCCTTGTACTGTGTGTGTATATGCCGTTGCTTTTGTGTGGCAATCAGAGCGACCGCACAATTCTACATCAAAGAATAAGCAGCGAAGACTATTACAGTGAACAGAGCATTAAAAAAAAAAAAATGTTATGCTGGTTAATTTCTCTACATAACCATTCCAGTGAAACAAAGACCTAGTGCATTCTTATCAGAAAAACAGTAGCGCTGTGCTGCATCGACACAGACCAAAGAAAGAACAGGGTGGGTAAGAAATAAAACGCCCGGTTATTTAAAATGTCGCAGTTCAACAGTTCAGCCCGCTGCCCGTAAATATCCCCTTTAAAAAAAAACAGCGCAAATGGGGAAGTTACAAACCTATAGCAGAACAAGTCCCTTTTTTTAACCTTTCCTTGTCAAGGCCCATTTTTGCCAGTTGCTTCCAGTATACTACACAGGAAAGAATAATGGTACGTTGACATAATCAACACTTTGCAAGTTAAACACCTAAAATCCTATGCATTTGGGTTAATGACAGCCTGCATGAAACCAGATCCAAGTCATCAACCAGCCATGACTTTAGCCTGTATAACATTCATTTGTAATGATAACCTTGTTAAAAGTACAACAGCTGTGCAGACTTCATGCAAAAGCGCATACTGTGGACATCTAATAAATGTAATGGTAAGTCTTCAAGAGCTTATTGTACAGAATGTTAGTTTTAGCAGTTTTGCACTGCAAAAAGGGAACTAAAAGTGGGTAAAAGTTTCTTGAAATTAGTGTATTTTTCCTTGATTTGGGCAGGTAAATAAGATTATTTGCTAATGGAATGAGTATTTTGATGCCTAAAATAAGACCATTAGAAAAACCGCCCTTGAAATAAGATGGTGGAGATCAATTGTTCCTATTTTAAGTGCAAAAATCTTAGTCCATTGGCAAATAGTCTTATTTACCTGCTCAAATCAAGGAAAAATACATTCATTTCAAGAAAAATGTTACTTACTTTTAGTTCCCTTTTTGCAGTGTGTAGCTTAGTAAAAGCTTCGTATAGCTTGATACTGCTAACTGGCACATGGCTATAGGCGAGTACCATTTATTAAAGGGGAAATAAATTCCAGAGGTTCACAAATGACCTTAAAAAGATACACAGCGTATATTCTAGCTGGACATTGCCAAGAGATGAACGGAGTTTCTCCAACAAGCCCAACAATCTCTTGCCGACCCTACTGGCCAGTCTATGCATTGCGCGACAAGGCACACTTACCTTCCAGCGGGGTAAACAGTCCTCAGGCTTCCAGAAGCCCCCCAGGGCCATCCGGGGCCCTCGTTCCAGCAAGGACCTCTCCACCTCCTCCAGAGATATTTCACTCATGTTCACCTCCAACCTGCCCTCTGAGAGCGGAAGGAGGCAGGGAAAGGAGAAATAAAAGACAGCGGTGGTAGGAGGCAAAAAGTGCCACAACAATGGGAGAAAAGAGGAGAGGCGGGACAGACACAGTTAGCAGAAAAACAGGAATGGGGGGGGAGGAGTAGGGGGGGGGAATCAAAGTAATATGAGACATTTTTAGTGAATGTTGGACAGACATTGCAAAACACTTCCGTTGCAACATGTTTTCATCGGGTTTGGGCCAACAAATGAACTAAAAATAATTGCGTAGGTAAATTCTGACTGAGCAAAGCATTAAAACAGAAGTGTGAATCAAAAATGTTAGCGGTGGAGCTTACTCATTGACGGCAGCCGCTCGGGGCAGACCTGCGAAGGGAGGTATGTGAAACCCTCGGGGAGGTATGTGGTGGGAGGAGCATCGCTCTCGCTGAAGTTGAAGTCATAGGAGTAATCTGGTGCCAGAAACGAACAAGTTTGAACAAAAACATCAGAGGGAACCTAATCTTTCTTTCCTCTCTATAGTAAATTTTGGCTTCCCACTCCTAAAACTCCCAAGAACTTGTGTACAGGTCATCAACGGTAATTTAGGAACACCCTCAACCAGAAATGAAGCCTGTCTATAAATAAGAGCAGATCTCTGAAGCTTTTCTTGGCTTTTTTATGTGAATGTGGTCTTTATATATGTATATATTTATATAATCCTATTCATTTTTTTTTATTTTTATTTTTTTGCCTGCCAATGGTTTATATGGAAACACTATGTGAACATTTGCTTCCAGTATTTTTGATGATCATGGCTCACAGAAAATGAAAACCCAAAATTTATATTCTCATGTAATGAGAATATTACATAAGATCAACAAATAAGATTTTGAATATCCTTGTCAGCCCACTGAAAAGTGGGACCCTGTTCTGTGCAGCATATGCACTCTATGTTTGGTCGGGTCTCCTTATGCATCAATGCATCGTGGCATGGAGGTGATCAGTCTGTGTATTATTGAGGGTTGCTTCAGCTTGTCTGCATTACTGAGTCTATTGTCCCTCACCTTACTCTTGTCAATACTC
This sequence comes from Fundulus heteroclitus, assembly GCF_011125445.2. Classification (NCBI taxonomy): domain Eukaryota; kingdom Metazoa; phylum Chordata; class Actinopteri; order Cyprinodontiformes; family Fundulidae; genus Fundulus; species Fundulus heteroclitus. Next base: position 274,070 of record NW_023396967.1, read on the forward strand.
TATACATTCTCTAAGAAGTTTAGGTCAGTTGAGTTCGGTGGCCAGCCAAGACACTTTAGGTGGTGTGGGCCGGTGTGGATCAGCGTTTCCATGAAGCTTTTCAGCGGAGGGAAGCATCATGTGCCCTTACGTTTACTGGTAGATTGCTGTGTTGACTTCGGACTTGATAAAACACAGCCCACCAAGATGCTTCTGACCCTCTCCCTGGTGCAGGACTGGGCCAACACAAGGCATGCCACAGTTATAGTCCATGTCCTGTACACCTCTATGTAATTAGGCTCTAGAACTGTCAACTTTACCTGCAGTTGACACCTTGTTAGGTCTTCCTCAAACTCTTGAATGAGCTTTCCTTCACAATCTTCTGAGGGCTGCTTTTATCTCTGTTGCTTGTGCAACTTTTCCTTTCTTTGACCTTTGCTTTAATGCACTTGAGTAAAGGACTTTGTGAGCAATGACTTTTTGTGGCTTACCTTCCTTGTGGAGGGCATCCATAACTGCTCAGTCAGCATTCATAACTTAACAGTTCTGTACTTTTATAGCTGCAAGCCATAATTGTCAATATAAAAACGGAAATAAGCACCTGCAATATATCACTCTGTATGTAATCAATCAATATGAGTTTTACTTGATGTAATAGACTACTAAAATAAACTACCTTTTCAGTGATGTTCAAAATACTTGGTCAGTATACGTTCACATTTTTTCTGACAGAAAAGCTGAAGCTCAGCGAGGGTGGTGGGAAACAAAAGAAGAATGATAAAAATGTGGGCTAACTCCAACTGATTTCATCCTTACAATACTCAGAAATAATATCATGGCTGATAATCATAAAAAAGAACAGAGACAAACCCTTGAAATATATCACTCTGTGCTCAGTGACTCTAGGGGCACTGCTTTTTCAAATAGATTGGTCAGGTTAATTAACATACAGTAGAAACTCTAGTTTAATCGTGATGCGTCCGTTTACACTTGTATTTACCCGTGCTATTGATGCTGTAGGCCCCTCGCACAACTTGCTCCAGAACCTGAGCCCCTATGTTCTTCACGTTCTCTCTGATCTGGATGCCTCTGGCTTGGACCATGAACACATACTCGTTCACTGTAAACAGAAGAAACAATATGCGGTTGAGCTAAACTTTCAATACAACAAAGTACCAAATAGCTATTTTTGTTTTCCATCTTTAAAAGCTGAGGACAATCTTGCACGATTTGATGAACAATTGTGGCCGACACTCGTGTATAAGGAAGATCATGTGTAGTTAGTGGAAGCAAATTCTCTATATTAAGCATAAACATATTGGTAGTGGAGATAATTTAATAATGTAAATTTCTTAAGTGCATGTCAAGGAGCTTTCAGTTTAAAGAAGGGAACTAATCAATGGTTAATTTTTAAAGAGGGAAAAGACAAAGCAGGAAAAAAAAAAAGAGACTGAGGTGATTTAGTTAAATTATGCTTGATAATGAGAATGTTTTCTCTAATGACTAACCACAATTTGTGTTATAACTTCTTGCGCTATCAACAGTTAAATTTTATTTTTGATAAAACTGCCGCTACTGGGAAAACGGAGGAAAAAAAGGATAGCTACATAACAGAAAGCCGGAAAAAGAGGCCGGGTGAAGATGGAAGCCAGTAAAAAGATCTTTTTAGGTGCACTTCCCTTTCGTTAGAAACGGCACCATAAAAAGAACCCGTAAAGCTTTACGTGTCAAACATCAACCAGAAGCTCTCGTAATACCTTTCCTATGTTTTTAATTTGGGAAATGGTCTTGTTGGAATTTTTTTTTTCAAATCATAGACAACATAACTTTAAAGAAACAGCCTCCACTTAGTGAGAGTGGGCTGACCTAGAAACACAACCACAAAAGTTAACCTGTGAGCAGTAAAGTGAAAACTGGGAGGAAGTTTGTGGTCTAAACGGGTCAACGACTTAACTGAAAAGCACCAAAAAAAAAACACTTAGACCCTTGTTCCAATAAATGACTGCCTTACTGTCAATACATATGCATTGAAAAAGATTGCAGGTCTGGTTTACCGAAGCAGTTTTAGGAAACAAATGCGGTTCCTGCATTGATGGTACAGGAGAGCAGACAAGTAGCTGTCTGGTTTTCTGCATTCTTGTAGCAGCACACTGCCAAAGTGCTGCCACACGGAGGAACGCCGGTCTTTTTGAATCTACTTCCAGCTGCACAATCACCGGCCCAAAATCCAATTAGCATTCATCTTAAAGCAATCCCAATATGATCTACACGCTTCGGTACAGTAAATGTGCATGTGAGTGCAGTCTGTGTGTGTGTGTGTGTGTGTGTGTGTGGGGGGGGGGGGGGGGTTTGGAAACACTGCTGAGCTAGAAATCCTCGGGATGTGATTTGTCATTAGTAATTGTATTACAGTTTCCATCGCATTCATCTTATTTTATACAAACTGCCAGGCTTGCAGGACTCAAGACTAGTAGCCAAGCGCTGACCGAAATCAATGTTCTTGTTTTTACTTCTGCAGCATGCAAAGAGTTCAGTGCAGCATGAGCCTATCACTGACGGATGATGATAGAAAAAGGAGAACCATAGAACGGATCACAGCTTTGTGGAGACATGTGAAAAAAAACAAAACGAAATTAAAAAAAAAACAAGAACCGCACCCACTAACTCGCCGATAACCCCTCTGAGACAGCATATGATGGAAAAATGCTGAGAGACTTCAGGGCCCAGGGGCAGGCACCGACATATTCTGTCATGTGTTGTTTTCCAAGCATATATATATATATATATATATATATATATATATATATATATATATATATATATATATATATATATATATATATATATATATATATATATATATATATATATATATATATATATATATATATATATATATATATATATACACACACACACACAGACACCAGGGCAAAAGTGACCTACATACATCCTGGACATTTAGATGCAGTGTTTTGCCAAAACAGTTCCACATTTGCAGCATCAAGCAAAACAGAAACAGTTGTTTTCTTTGTCCACAATTTAAGATGCATGGAGGTCAGCTTTAGTTCTTTCCAGTGGCAGAACAATGGGGAATACTTACTACTTACAATACTAAGAGGTTAGTACAGACATGGATGTGCTTTACACTTCATCTACTCTCAAGATTGCCAAATTGGGAAAACGACTACCACTACTGTTACTCAGGCCACCATTAGTGGTACTTGGAGGAAGTCTAGTGGAACAATCACAACATAAATAGAAAGCAAGTTAATTACGCTGCAGAGGTAATAAGCCACTGCCTAAAACAAGCAAAAAATAGCTGTGTTGATCAAGGGGAAAAAAAGATGTTTGCTTTAAACCCAAGCCACCTAAAAACGAGTTCAATGGAGAATATTTCAAGTACTTAAAAACTGTGAACCAGGAACAAGTGCTGGTGGACAAGGAGCAAAGATCAGTACCAATTTTACAGTGTTCCAGTTGTTGTGCAGTAAAACATTCAGATATGCTGATTCCTGTGCTAAGTGATAAGCTAACTACACTGTTAATTTGGTTCTCATATAATCAAAGCAAGGTTAGACTAGATGACAGGGAGATATCAGAGCTTGCGAAATGGAGAGGTGGCGCTTGATTTGCTCAGTCAGGTCACGTTAAGTAATGACACTTAAGTTGTATGACAAACGCTTTGACGCGTTCAAATGCTTTATTAAGAGCAGGAGGAGATTGTGAACAAGGGAGGAAATAATGACAAAAGAAGTTGACATAAGCCAAAAATTCCTCTGCACATTCGGGTTTGCAAAACCAATTTGTAACGCTCCCCTGATTATAGATCTCCCGTGTCTCCAAGTGGTCTCCAGGCATTTTCATTAAAACACACAAACCCATTTTACTGTTGATGTTTGCCTGCATACGCATATTTCCCCAAACACAGAAATTCCTTTAGTCAGAACATGCATTTTAATGCATATGTTTAGCATACATAGATCTATGTGCAGACACATGGCAATTTATAACAGGGTTTCTTTAATTTTAAAAGAATTCAATTTATAACTTTTAAGCACTTCTAAAACCATCGTGGATTCAATTTAAAGAACTACATGAATAATGAAAAATACCTTTCATTTAACATACAAATAGTTTAAAGTAAGATCCAGCTCTAAGGTGTGACTCAACTGTTTTTACACTTAAATTACCCAACTCATCAAAAATAGCTTGATGACGGTTTTAGCAAAATACTGAAATCCCTATTGGAGTCAGCAACATCATTTAAAAAAAGAAAGAAAAAATAAGCAAATAATCTGATAGAAGAAGCCATGTATATATATATATATATATATATATATATATATATATATATATATAAAAAAAAACACATACAAACAAATTTAAGAGCTAAATGTATTTTAAGAGCTAATATGGTAAACCTGGACGTGCTTTAAACTTGTGACGGAGAAATTAAGAAAACAACTTGAAACCCTTTCATGATTATGTTTTAAAACTCATTAGAAACACTGTTTCAGAATATCCATTACCGTCCTACTGTTATTGGAAAGAAACGACTGACTCAAAGACAACACATGGGAAATGTGTCCCTGTCAGAAACAAACTGTTGCTTGCAGCTCTTAGAACTGGTGTGTGACTTTACAATTTGTTGCAGATGTTGAGATGTGCACCGATAGGAGGTGCAGAATGGTTCAAACCACTGCCACATCCCCATTTCCACCTACAGAAGCTATACAGTGTGTGAAAGTTAAAGAACGAGGCAGCCATGTTAGATTTTTGAGTTGTGAAACCACTTCCACTGTGGCTTAGATTTCCAACTTCAGGGTACCCATCTACTTATTTTGACTTCTGAGTAAAAATGGGAGGCGGTTACCTATATTGATCGCAACTCTCTTTTGCCTTCATGAAAGAGAAAAACAATAATTAGAAGTTTAAAGACCATTTTTCTACCATTTCAAAATGTAAACATGGTAGTAGCTGGACGGCGAGTATTTACAGAAGTGGGACATACGAGGGGAAAAAAAAAAACCTTGAGAACAATCGATCGACTATACGAGGCAATGGACCTGCGAGTTCTCACACATTAACCGCGCTCTCTCTCGCCCGACTCTGGAGAAATGGTTCTCGCCGAGGTACTCAAGGCAACAAACTGTGACAGATGCAATGAGACATGGGAGCCCTGGACCTTGGAGGAAACTAACATAATAGGGTACAACACAAGGCCATTAGCACTCGACATTTAATACACACACACACACATATACACGCGCAGCACTTTAATGCGTCATAGTCAGCAACAACGGCACAGACCTATAGATTGAAAAGTCTTCCTTGGCAATCGCTGGTGTGTTTTTTATCTTATCGGGCCTCCACAGCCCACTCTAACCCATCAAGCGTGGCAGCAGACCTTGAACAACCTTGTCTTCCAACAGCTCTCATGGAACATAGTGTCCACACGCCAAGCCAGGCTCGTTTCTCCTGGTTTTAAATCACCTCGCTCTACATTATGTTACTACTCATCTGTATGTCCCTCTGTATCGCTCTTCCTCGCTCTGTGCTGCTTTGTCACTTTGTCAACCCCGACTGTTCTTATCGTTTAAGTGAATAATCTGAAGGGTGGCTTGCATGCTCATGGGGGCAACTCCAAGCCAAGACCAAGCCAGCCCACTGTTGTGCTAGATGGAGTTAAAAAAGACAAGAGGAAATAAAGCCAGCAAACAATGAAAAAGGGGAAGATACACGGTATCTTCCTGCTTTTTCTCTGCAAGGCAATTAACTCTACATTGATAGCTCAGCAGTGGGAGGTGATCTGTGCCGTTCTGCTGGCACCCCGATAAGAGCTGAAAGGCAGTTCTTCTTTACTCCGGGCTGAATTGGATTCTGTAGGCACACACACACGCCACGCTCGCTCTCATAGCTTTGAGGGTTTAAAGCTGTCACTCTCTGAGAGGGTCAGTTTAATGCCGCGGCCTATCAGCGACACCCACAGATCCGCACATTCGCGGAGATAAACCAGAGGAGGAGGACTCCATACAGTGCAGGCACACGCTCCTCGTTTTTTTTTTTTTTTTTTTTTCGTGAACGCTGAGAGTACATTATCGTAGGGTAATTAATTCGGCTGTCATCTACACCGTCAGAAATGTAACCCATTACCCGGCCCACGGGTGACTAAGAGGGTCATTTTCAATACCTTATTGGAAGGTAAACAGGCAATTACTCAAAGTGTTAACAGTAAATCCCTCACAATTAGCTGATACTGCTGCAATCAGAGTATATTGATCCACCTGTGATGTTGCGATGTGTGTAAGGCGGTCTATTTTTTTATTTTTTTTTTATTCATAACATGAAATATATGCTTTGGATATTCAATGAACACTTAATCTCACCTAGGGGGAGATGAGTGTTATTGCCACTCCTGATCAACTCTGAGTGGAAAAAGAGAAACCTGGTGTCCTTAATGAATCGATAATTGCATCCAGCAGCCGCTCCGTCAATGCAGAACACACCAAAACCAAAGCGCAGAGTTACTGCGTAGAATAGGGAATAAACTCTTATTAGTTTCAATGGTTAGTGGTAAATTTTCCCACAGTTAAAATGAGGCTTTTTGAAAAGGAAACGACCCATTGCAACGTGAGAAACGGCACGTTCAAAACTTTATTTTAAAGTGTTCATTAAAACACACCATCACTGGCACTTTATTGCACCCACAATCAGAAGGCAGTGAACACACACAGATTGTGCCAACTCCTAAATGCATCTTATCATAACTGCATACAAATCACTACTTTACCCTAAAGGAAACGACACAGGGAGTCCCCTGCTTTTAGTGCCTGTAGTGGCCTGGCGACAAAATACAATGCAAGTTTAATTTTATCAGGGTGTATAGAGTCTTCAAAATGCTCTGGCTTATTTAACTTGTTACCAGCTTGACATACAGGCACTTCCTGGAATAGCGTTAAAGTAACTAAAGGTCTGCTTATACAGGACAAGCAGATGAACAGACATAACTTCCTTTAGCTATTACAATAACAGCCTTTAATATATCCTGTCCTTCGGATTTCAAAAACAAAATGAGTGATGCCTGCAAACGTTAAACTGTGCAAATCTAGAAAGTTGACATTTTTTAATCGCATTTTGTTAAGGGGCAGCTTCAATATGGATTAGGCTTTGTTTCTAGAAATGTTATCAAAAAAACCCATAGAGTGTTAATAGGACTTGAATTAGTCAAGACATAAGACATTACTATGTAGTTTTTACAGAGCCCTGTAGTGCATAGGTGAGGAGGAGGAGGAGGTTGACATATGCAGTGTGTAAATAATTGAATGAAAAACAAATTGCCCATCAAAGCAAAATAACAAGTATGTAGTTAAAGTGTTAACGGGAGTAGCGCAATTCTTCAATCATTGGTCATAATCTTACTGTTCAATGGTCAGCAAATGAGTATCCTGCAGACGTTTTTTTTGTTTCCTTTTGTCTGTGGCCCAGTTTCCTGTAACTTTAGGTGACTACACCAGAGTGTCAAACAGACACACACACACAGAGGTACATTTACATCCTGTTTGCCACCATCTGCCATTTAAAAACTAACCTCCCTCTTGTACACACAGTCACATTTAGCAGTGCCTTTAACACTCATTTTGCAGTCAAATGACAGTCACTGTTGACCATCACCAGAGACTGTCTGGGTTTTTTGTTAAGCGCAAGGATATACTTAGCCAGGAAGGGCTGTAGTGAAGAGCATTGTTAAGTTTCTAAGAAACACCTTCGGAGAAAAAAAAAAAAAAAAAGCAATCGCAATCTAAGTAGAGCCTTTGTGCCAGAGTACACTTACTCTTGTAGATTCCTCTAACAGCAGTTCTGGTATTTCTAAATGTTTGATTTACCGGTTAGATGGTATTTCTGGTAACAGTGGCATTCATATGATCGTCTACCAGTTATTTTAGTAGGAGTGTGGGGCATCTATCATTTTTAACGAAAGTATCATTTGAAAGACATACATACCAATCTATCACAACACTGAAACAAAAAACAACAACTCCTAATTTTGTTTCTGTATATATTGCAAGCTATATCATTATTGCAACAATCGCTATTATCGCGTTTCGCAACTTTTCCTAATATAGTGCAGCCCTAGCAAGCGCCATCGGAGAGCCACTGTTTTTCCCGTTTACTGGCAAAAACGGACAAACGTTTCTTCAAAGCCAAGTACAGTCTGCTTTCTGCAAAATCACATATAAAAGTAGCCAGCCACTACAAAAACACGCAGCTTGTAATCTTTTTCGTTAGCCTGGGTGCCATTCCGAACTTAGTCCCGCCCAGAACGTTTTAGGTCGGGAAGTTCGGTCTGGCATTGCTCAATAGTAGCGCAAGTATGCTCGCCCACTATCTGGCGGGCCAATCAAATTGTCAGGGCGGGCTTTATACGATGATGGACAGATGATCAACAGTAAAGTAATCAACCACATCACCAAAGTGCGCTTGGGTTGAATTCGTTTACAACAACGATGGCTGCCGCTGGAGAGTTGAGGTGTGTAGATTCTGCTATTAGGTCTGTTCTAGAAGATATCGACAGGTTCGTGTGTTGAAGGACTCCTTGGATCCTTACATTCTTTTTGCAACACCGGCAAAAATCGTTAACGCTCATCTTCTTATGCTAGGCTAACAGTTGAGTTCCGTTGACAACAACTATGCGTCGCTTAACATACGTCACACACTCCGTTGCTCTTATTGGTTGTAGGTCTATCCAATTGAGTGCAGAGGAATTTTTTTTCCTGGTTTGTTCGAAACACGCCCCATAATCACAGCTCTATGGAGCAGTATCAGACTCAAATTCTGACTAGAATTGAGTATGACCATGTCAGGCTACTTTCTCGTAGCTTTTGGAGGCGAAAACCGACCCAGGACGGAGTGAAGCGCTTCCTATAGCCGAGAACAGCCCGTCTTTTTAGCCTGCTTGCTGTCCTCCAGGTGTGACTGAGAGTAGCCTTTATAAGCCAAATCCGAGGACAACGCCGAGCGCAGCCCAACCGTGGCCCCAGCAGAGCTTACCCAGAGCACCTGGATCCCAAAACAAAGGCCTTCCCCCCGGCTTTCATCGCCAGAGCGCTCACTGTGGCCCCTGAAATAACTGTCGCCATTGGATGTCACCCAGTTACCAGATCGGGACATTAAAGAATGAGGTTTGGTAGGGAAAACAGGGAAAGTAATAATTGAAAATAAACTATTCTTCAGCAAAATAGATTCATTACCATCTTCCATGTTTTTTGTTTAAAATTTTGAGTAAATTCTGTAAAATTACCACAAAAAAAAAAAAAAAAAAAAACGTGGCATTTTCACTCAAGGTTATCACACTGTTAGAATATAATATTGGCCCATTCCCCATTATTTCTGGGCACGATGTGTTGTCTGTGCAACACTGGAATAGCATGGATGTAGTAACTGGGTGAAAGAAGAATCATGACGACAACTTTAGGAACAGATTTGTGTAACCTTGGTCTGTTTTGCTGAAACCAACCAAAATAAACACAAACAGTGGCGGCCATTGTAGACGGTATTAGTCCAGTCCGAGTAGTGGTAACAGGATATTCAGTCATGCATGCATCATGACGATTCCTCTGAACCCACTTTATTGCACACACACAAGGCCGGCTGGCATGTACCACTTTCAGATCCTTTTTAAAGCGACTGAAAATAAAAGCGAGTGTGTGCGAGTGCATGTGTGTGTGTGTGCGTGCAACAATAGCAGGAAAAGCCATGATGACCGTTGCTGAGAAGAATCGTCGTGTGCACAGCAATCCAAAAATGTTCTCAACAAGCTCCATTTCTCAAATGGACAAGGAGGCAAACCGATAGGCCGGTTTAGTGGCAAGAGACATAAAAAAAGGCAGGGCTAATGGTAGTTGGAAAAAAGAAACAAGCATCTGAGAGCAGATGTCTTTTTTGACATGAGTGCTTCTCATTTATCGTCAGACACATGACATCAGCGCTTGCAGTTCCTGGCAGGCTGCCCACTTCCAGAAGGGCTTCCAAACCACTAGCACAGCAGTTCCCTCTCACCCTCTTCCTACTTCCCTTTTGGATAGTCCGTGTCATTCAGCCATTATTATACATTAGCCCCGAGAGTTGTTCCTTTCAGTTCTCCCTACTCACTCTTCAGTGGAGTTAATTGGCTGCCTGTAAAGAACTAGTAAAAGAAACCTTGAATGAAACCATCAGCATGTCCTTAACGGGGCCTCTGATCTACCATACCTTCTTTAAATGCAGTAAAAATATTTAGTCAAAAACAGGAAACTTAAGTAGCCTCAAAGTCCAACATATTGTTGATTGTGAGGTGTGAGTCGAGTGTGCTTAAACAATACAGATAAGTCAAATGAGGGAAAAACGGCTGAAAAGGCCCGGTGAACTGTTCTACTTCCCTAACTGAGTTTTATACTACATACAAATCCGCCGCTTGATGCCACATTGCTTTTAACTGCCTTCACCCAAAAAACCTCACAAAATAAAGCAACACGTAAACAGCTATAGTACACACACAGGACCGCATACACTGCAAACCAAACACACCCACCGCGATATTGCCCAAATACAGTTAATCAACTACATTTTACTCTTTTTTTTTTTCTTCCACAAGCCAGGGTTAGACTGCAAACATAGCAGTGCTTACATAACCAAAGGGTTACATTCTTTCACCATTTCTGCCACTGCAGGTAGAATTAATCCTGCAGAGGTAACAAAGAGGGAAGTCAACATCCGTGGGCAAGAAAATCCCTCAAATTACAACTTCTAATTAATTTTCATGAAGGCAAATTAGAGAGTTGCGATCAACATATGTAACTGCCTCCCATTTTTACTCGTAAGTCAAAACATGTCACCAGAAAAGGGCTTCAGTGAGAAAAGCCTTCTGATTGCTCATGTATAAAAAACAAACAAAATAATTACCAAAAAATTGAGAAAAGAGTAGCATTTTACTTTAAGCTATATTGACCCGTTCTGGTTTTCCACATTAAACAAAAATCATGTTTTGCCTTGCCGGTGTTTGATAACCACTGATTGTTTACCTGTGCATGGCTTGCAAATAATCTGTGAAATAATTCAGTACCAGTTTGTTTGTTTTTTTGCTTAAAAGTATGATCTAATGTTCGCCCTTTGCGATGATTGTCATGTGAGCCTCTCATCAGCTGCAACAATAGTTGCTCATTTTAACGACGCTTATAACAAAGCCATTTTCTGGAACCAAAATATGTTATGAGCAGAATGATTGAAGAGCCATATCAAAATAAAGTCAACGAGCTAATGTTAGCCTAGCACTAAAGTACAGTAACAGGAGAAAGACAGGAGTTAATCCTGGGCTCTGACTTCATTTGCCGACACGGCTTTGTTTGAAAACAAATTATGTGTTCTGTTCGAAAACTATGTACTTTCTAACACTTTTTCAAAGCGTTATAGAAGCTTTCTTAAATGAGTTAACTCATGTCGGAAGAGCAGGAAATTGATGCTGACCTGCAGAAACTCAAGTTGTTAAAAAAATATATGACAAAAAAGAAGAACGATTAGGAGAAACAAGGAGATTTAAGCATCGAGAATGCCCCGGTAGATTTTTTTTCTTTACTGCGCTGTAGAAGGGACCACACATCAGGTACGTCAATTGTTACAGATAAAGTTACACCTTTTACTCTTTGGAGGCATATTGCTGAATTGTACAAAGACAGAATAGATTAGTTGAATGCAGCCTTGGTCAGTATTATCTGAAACTGCTTTAATCTATAGTTAGTGGTGACCTTTACAAAAGGACAAAGGAATGGTCCAAAATTGTCTTGAAACACTCCACACACACAAGATACTGGAGGGTAGTCACAGATAGACACAAAGAGACAACTTAGTTTACTGGAAACCTAAAAAACAATGGAAAATAAAATCCCAAATAGATCCTTGAAAAAAAAGAGTCGGTGTAGACTGATTCCATGGGATCAGCGGACTTCCATGTCCTTTTTTTTTTTTTAAAACAAATTTGTACAAAAGGGAAAAGTACTGCAGAGCTGATAAAGATGGAAGAAACGTGAAGCTTAATTTTAATAGAGATTGTCTTACTAACCAGATTGTTAAACTGTTAAATAGTAGTTGTTTTCAGGACAAAAAAGAAAAGAAAAAAAAGTTGGAATTTAAGGAATGATTTTTGGCCCTGGTAGGGAAAAAAAAAAAAAAAAAAAAGTACAACCAGTTCCAACTTTTATTCTTTCTCCACCTCAAAAGGTGTGTTCTGAATGACTCCGTTAATCAGTGATAATAACCGACTTAGTTTCCACACAGAGGACAGTCTCTTGGCAAATACATAATTCGTTATCCATTAACATCCAGGTGCAATTCAAATGGAATGTTCAGTTTTTCATTATGACGTATACTAAAGAATGGACAAAAGGGATTGGGCTGATAAGTGTCCAATAATCAGGTGTTCTGCAATCTCAAGAGAGTTATGTAATGGGAACATGTTTGTCATGGAAAATTTAGAGGAGTAAAAAAAATAAAAAGAAGGCCCTGTCACTTATTGGGTTATTATCAATAGAATAGAGTGATTTAAAATCATAAAGCAACCCAATGAAACAAAATCAGAAAATGACATTTTTTTTTGCACAGCCATAACCCCAAAAACAAAAAACAAAAACAAAACAAAAGTATTTAATGCTCTTAAAGAAACTACGTGATCTACATAAAGTGCAACTGTTTTTGTACAAAAAGAATCAAGCGTAGCGTAATGTAAGCCATTTCAGCAACATTGCTTGTGCTAGAAATGCATAGGGCTGGGCGATATGGACCGAAAACAATATCTCAACATTTTTAGGCTTATTGCCGATACATGATATTTATCTCGTTTCTCTTTTCATAAAGTATAATAAGGTATCTCTCAATCAAAGCTTTATTACAAATGTACAAACAACTGTAGATGAATATGAAAAACAGCTGAAAAATAACTTAGTGTAATACATAAAAGTATAATTCTAATGCAATGTATACCATGTCAACGTAAACAATAGTCTCATCTTATTTTTTTATTTTTTTTTAATATATATTTAAAAATCATGATTTAGTGCCAAGCCCTAAGTGCATTCATTCCCTGACATGCATAAAAAGACAGCCTTCCCTCTATTTCATCATGAGGCAGGAATGCATCCAGAAATGTAAAAAGCTATTAAATAAATGTAAATAGAAAACACTGATAAGCATATTTAACAAAGACATTGTAAAATGAAACAATAATTGGGGTATACACAGATAAATGAGTAAAATGTAAGTACAAAAATCTCACTTATAATTACATTTAATCAATTTGGTTACTCTGTGTTGTAACTTTCAGGCATTCAATGTGAGCATGAGCTTTAGAATGCATCATATTCTCCGCTCCATCAGCTCTGCTGTCCTAAATGTGTGTTTGCCCATAAAGGCTTCTGCAAGTGTGAGGCTCCCATGATGGCCGCTGAGCCACTGCATGGCAGAGAAACACAAAAAAAAAAAAACAGACGTGATGAACAGAACTACAGAAATGGCACAGTGGTGCCAGGCCCCCTGTTTTAACTCTGCTGCAAGCAAATACTGGGAAACACATCTGAGGGGAGGAAAGTGAGAGATGAAGAGACGGGGACAGAAAGATTTTCTGTACATATGTATGTGTAAGCCTGGGAGGATTAGAAAAAAAAAAAGCTTTCTTCTACTGACAGGATCTTTTAACGTAGTGTGTAAAAAAGGACTGCACAGAGGAATATGGGGGTTATTTGTATGAATGTTAACTCATTAGTGCCAATTTAGTTTATAACAGGTTTCAACTTTAGTGTAAAAAGCCATTTCATCCATCGAAAGATGTAGTTTAGAAGTGGAAAGAACTTGGCAAGGAAACAAAGAAAAAAGATTAACAGTAGAAAGTTGACTTGAGACTAACAGGGAAATATCCTGTCAAAACAAAGACATTTTTAGCTCGAATGGCCCTGACTGCTGATCAGCAAATCAGGGACTCAAAAATTGTTTTCCTTGCTCAGTGAATGTACCTTATGTAAGCGCACTAAGGTATGTGTATAAGATAGTCAGATAAGAAGCAGAGATAGAAAACACTAATAAAAGGAAACTGTATTTTCCATTTGGGCTGGGTGATTTGGCCCAAAATCAATATTGTGAAATATTGAGCAATAGAGCTGGGCCTTTAACTTATGAAAAATGTCTTATGATAAGAATTTGGTTTTATCTTGGCAACGATAAAGTCCAACTAGTGGTGTCTAAAAACCCCAAAAAGCGTCAATATTGTCAGGATTGTTATTTTTGCTATTTTCTTCACTGTGGATTTATTGAAAATATCAATAAATTCAAAAACTGGATTAAATGCAGATACTGTGTGCAGTTTGGTAATAAAAAAAAAAAAACCTTCCTTATGTAACTAGTCATGTGCAAACACATGAAGCATTGACATTAAATATGCTGTCATTTTTGCAATTAATATGTCCACGATGTAATCATGTTTAATCATGTTTAAAACAAACAAGAAATATATGTGTAGAGTGTAAATTATTTGCAGATTTAATATGGGGCTTCTAGGTGGCACAAAGAGCAACTTCTATTTTGGACAGGGCAGTTTATTAATTATATACAATTATACAACACACTTTTTGTTTAAGTAAATTTTCAGTCTTTTCTGTCTCTCATTGTTTTTTAACCTTTTGTTTAATAAAAAAAAAAAACAAAAAAAAAGGTATTGATTGGTATTGAGTACCAGATAGATGAGGAATGTCGTTATTGATAAATCCTTAACAATATCAATCCCTAGCTACAATTGACATGCAGCCACAGCCACCCCGTTATTGAAAAAGAATGCAGAAAGCTTTGACTAATCTTTTATAATCACTTGTATCGTTGTCGCAACATTACCACAGTATACTGTGATAAAATGTAAAGTGCATTCCGCCCACCCCTATTGAGCAGCTCACTTCCATAGCCATAAATGGGCAATAACACTAACCAAAAATACCGACGGGGGCAAAATGCCTCTGGTTTTTGTTGTTGATTTCGGTGTCGGTAGACATTCGGTTTATCGCCCATGGCTATTTCCCACACATCAACACGTGACCTAGAACTGCTCCCTGCAGCTTACCCTGATCATAACAATTATTTGCTGCTGGAAGTTTTAAAGTCTGCTGACATGTTAACTACAGCAAAAAACGGAAATTAAAAAAAGCAACCCTCCTTCGTCGAAAGGATTAAAAAAAAAAAAAAAAAGTCTTGTTCAGAGGAACTTTGTCAGTAAGGCAGACAGAAAAAGAAACTAAATGAAAGGTGCTACATTGTAAGCTAATGCTACATGCTAATTCTACAAACTAACACCATGGCACCTATGTTGGAGAGCAAAGTAAAAATGTCAGAATAGTTCCTGTATCTGCAATAGCGTAGTGTTAAATCTTGTCCGGGGACAACATAAACTAGCGCCATCTGTTTAAACCTTAGCTTCACGGACAGCCCAATGAGGGGGTTCTGTTGTTTTAAACTCTGTCGTTGAGATGCACTTTACAGGTCTGCAGCTCTGAACAATGCAACGCTCTGTTCTACAAGCAGTACAAGTCAATGTAGGAAAATGATAATCATCTGATGATTTAGCCTGCTAATAAATAAATAAGTAAAAAAACAACAACAAAAACTAGTGCATCCCCTTGCATTACTCCTCCGTTTAGTTTTAAAGGCGCAAGAAGCTGATATGGCTATTGATAACATAGGTTAAGGTGGAGCCAGACTGAAGCTAAAAATGAGAGCAGAAAAAAGTAGGAATCCGTAGCAGCCGACCTTGCTCCTGGAGCTGATCACCAAGGAAAACAATATGCAAAATGACCAGAAAGATGTTCAGGCCTGCTGCTCAATATATTTGCATGAACCAGATCCTTAGTTACGCAGTAAGAAATAAATAATTGTATGCAGCATATCCATATTAATTTTTTTAGTTCTTTATTTACAAATAAAGAACTATAAAGAATAGTTCTTTATTTGTCCCTCTGTGGTAAAGTCTATTTGTTTCATCAGCAAATTGATAGGCAAATGAAAACACGCAGTAGCATATCAAGCATAAGCTACTATAAAATAAAGGCACGACTGAATCAAAGGACAAAGACTCCCTTTCAGTTTTGGATTTATAACCAAGATATTAGCTTTTTTTTTGGGCAGGGTGTGGGTGTGGGAGGTTAGGAAAGAGAGTGAAATGCAATGTTGAATAACTGAGAACCTTGTCGAAATGACATGGCAACTAATCATACTAACAGTAATATTAAATATTAGCATTCTCCACTCAGAAAACACACATCAGCAGGTTAATTATTACCATCTGAATCAAAACTGGCAAATTTCTGATCCAGTTATCCAGCCAAAGTCTTCCTTTGTGTTGACATCAGTTTCCTTTTTATGTTTTTAGCTCTCTTTTTTATCTGCTGTTGTTTCTCTCCATTTCTACTTAGTTACAGCTCTCCAAGTCAACTTGCATTGCTCCCCCCACCCTCTCGCATTTTAGACAGCAGCTCTAATGGTGAACAACATGCGAGCTGACTCCAAATGTTAATATGTTTTATTCTATGGAGAAGTGGAAGTAGATAAAACGTGTGACATATCTCATTTTAAGTAGCAACTTAGCGAAGGAGGTCCATTATTTGTGCGTGACGGAGACAGTTCCTCTCCGCCTAGCACTGCCGCCTCTGTCCGTTTCCTGCTGTCGTTGTTCCGCCCTCTACATTGGACTAAACTACTATACCAACAGAGAGGAGCTAAAGATCCACTCGTAACCTTTTTTTCCAAGATGAATGCTGATTTATTTTATTATCTTATTTTTTTAGTTGTTATATAAATTGAATATATGGGTTCCCCTAAAGATTTATTGGGGGACACACATCTATACTTTTCCTAGATTGGGGGGGGACTTGTTCTCCCTGGGATTTCCGTTTATAGGTACATGTTATGCCCAAAAAGGAAGTGACACTTAAGTTACACAGTTCTCTAAACAAGGGCAAAATTGTCCCTTACTTATAGACTTTGCCCTAATTAAAAAACGTAAGGTTTATTTTATCATGTTGGGAAATAAAAATAATATATATATATATATATATATATATATATATATATATATATATATATATATATATATATATATATATATATATATATATATATATATATATATATATACAGGGTTTCCCGCAGCGCTATCTTGGCGTGGCGGCCGCCACGCCAAACTCACGCCCCCGCCACGCCAACGTTCCCTAAAAAAAATAAAAAAAAAATAAATAAAAAAATAAAAAAAAAAAGTGTGACGTCAACACGCGCGTGCGTGAATGGCAGGGAAAAAACCCTTGGATACCCCCCGCTCCGCGAGTCGGTCCGCGGAAAGAAAACGTGACGCCCCCCCCCCCCCCCCGCGAGTCGGACCGCCTAAAACTTGTCGTCCAACCCCCCCGCTCCGCGCGTCGGGCCGCGTAAAACTTGTAACCCCCCCCCCCCCTCCGCGATTCGGTCCGCGGAAAGCGTGTCGTCGCACCCATCCCCCCCCCCCCCGCAAACTTACGCCTCGCCTAATCAAATTCCTGCGGGAAACACTGATACATATATATATATATATATATATATATATATATATATATATATATATATATATATATATATATATATATATATATATAAATAAAATTTATTTATTTATTTTACTTTTAAGCAGAAATAACCGTATGCCTAAAAATATTTTTGCCACGGTATCGAAAATGCAATTGAGTATTCTTAGTATCGGTATTGAGACTGAAACTTCCTGTCGACCCTAATAACACTGAATGTGAACCATACACATTTGCTACCTGTATAACTGATGTTTCTTTTCTCCAACAGAACTATTCATAACGTACCGACAGTGGGAAAGTAGACACTATTTTTATTTTTCTGTGTGCAGTAAATGTTTTATTGTCCTGTTTGTCTTCTTTGCTACATGTCTATACAAATTCTCAGTTATCCGGGCCATTGCAACAGCAAGCAGGCTTAAGTTGGAGGCAACTGGACTTTTGTTTTTTTTTACTGCAAACCTTCCTTTAGACTTTAATATTACCATTAGTGTTTTTCTTCTTCTATTTAATAGCTGTCTGGCACTTTGTGCTTCATCTATTACTGAAAGGTGTTCTATAAAAAAGGCTCAAGTAGCAGCAGTCCAATCTATTTTCCGCTGCTTGTTTAACAGGAAGTTGTTTATTGTTGATCTAATGAGCCTTTCCCTTACTGCTCTGGCTTTCAATCATTGCTCTCAAGTTATTTGCTTCCAGCAAAAAAACTTTCAGATAACTTTCTTTTATATATTTAAAATTACCAAAGCTTGAAACATCACACAGGGAAAATGAGCTGGTAAAAACATTTGCATTTTACAGCACAGGACGGACACGTTCCTGGATTGGTAACGATTGCCGTGTTTAAAAATCAAAAGAACCAAAGGTAGCTTATCTAGTAAAAACATGTTGGATAGTTTTCCTGTGGCCCTTCACAGTTTAAAAATGTCCTGCCTACCCTGCATGCTTCTCCCAAGGGCAGTTGCCTGCACTACCTACAATCTGCACCCATTATGACAGGTTATTAAATCCACTCACGGTTCATTGAAACCCTTCATTTACCAGTTTTCTGTTTGTCTCAAATTCCACGTCTCTTTCCAAGAACTTTATGTACCACGCCAGTCCCAGTTATCTCTACTCATCTCGTTTGTTCAACTCTTCCGTTGCAGAGCGTAGTGCATACACAACTTTGGCGAAACCGGTTCACCCACACAGTCTCAAATGACGTAATCGGTCTCCAAGTCCTCACTGCTTGAAGAATCCCAAGTAACAGGGTGGGTTTTACCGCCTGTAAGTTAGGAGCTGTTTGTACAAGTCTTTCCCTGTAGAATACCACACCCTTCTGCCCAGTTCCACCTGATTCTACATTTGGCGTCTGTCCACAACAGTTTCTGATTGTTGTTGTAGAGGCTCAGGATCCGGAGTGCTAGGAGGACATCCGTCGGATACACTAAACAAGTCTCACCTCTACCACACGATGAACCACCCCCACCCACTGCCAGACGCCACTCTTCCCTATCTCATTCCCGATCACACATACCATACCACCTATTTCCCCTTCTGCTTCCCTTAGATCCTTGTCCCCGTGGCAGAAAGATGAGGTCTTTTCACAGCTGGAGGTTACTCCTGTTGACTGAACAAATAGGCCAGAGCAGACGGCTAGTATACCGCGCAGCCACACAAGCTACACGCAAGAGGAGCGAGCCTTTCCAACGGATTATCTAATCTAACCCTATGCATGAAATCATATAGCTTCTGAGCCTAAGTGCTTCTGGGTTTACTCAATATGTTTTGCAAAGAGCACTGTGGTTGGAGCAAACGCCTCACCTCTTTGAAATACTATCATACGACCCGGCTAGTCATGCCAAGGCAGTTCTCCGTCCGATTATGAAATACATCTTAAAGCTTTAAGTGTCAAGACAATGTCTGAACTGTGTTACACAGCATTGCGTTGCTTGGAATATTGTCCTTTTTAAATAAGGAGCCAGTAAACTCCAGCCATGTAAGATGAGTAAGAACGAAGCCACAAACAAACACTGAGAGCAAGTAAGCACACTGTGACGGGATTTTGAGTGCATCTCTCATCACCATAACATTGTATATCAGCTCTGCCCAGCCATCACATCTACCCCCCCCCCCCCCCCCCCCCTTATCAGGCCTTAGTTGCTTACAATTTTGCAAGTCATTAGCACTGATTCAGTTTGTACTGCCGAGTGACGTTGCACCTACTGTTGCCAGGGCTTCACTTTACCCTCAAGAGGTTTTGTTAAAGAAGGCCTCCCCATCAACCTCTCATGTAGGTTGTTTTCGCGCAGATTGTTCCGATTTGCTGCCGCAGGAAATTTACGGAGCTAAATGGGACACGTCGGGCAATTAAGACATCAATGGAACATGATGGAAAAACTCAACCAAGAAGAGTGCAATCCACCCAACTAGAGGAGTAACTTTAGATGCAAGTAAACCTAAGAGAAGGCGTGTCATCAATTAAAAACTCAAGAAAGAATCGGTGAAAAATTTGAGCTGGGGGAAGAAAAGCAAGATTATGTTTTTATTTTTTTTTAATGGGATTAAAAAGGCAGCAGTAGAAATGAGAACCGGAAGAAGGAAGAGAAAAGAGGACAGATTGATAAGACTAGGATTTAAACATGTAGGACTTTTCTACACTTTTTAAAATAAAAAAAGCATAATACATAGTAATGTAACCACTGTGGGGCGTGTGAAACAACAAAACATGTTATATTCATATGCTGAGTTGTGTTTTATTCTTGTTAAATTTCTAAAGAACTCAACCAAGAGGAGTGCAATCCACCCAACTAGAGGAAGAACTTTAGATGTAAGTAAACCTAAGAGAAGGCGTGTCATCAATTAAAAACTCAAGAAAGAATCGGTGAAAAATTTGAGCTGGGGGAAGAAAAGCAAGATTATTTTTTTTATTTTTTTTAAATGGGATTAAAAAGGCAGCAATAGAAATGAGAACCGGAAGAAGGAACAGAAAAGAGGACAGATTGATAAGACTAGGATTTGGACATGTAGGACTTTTCTACACTTTTTAAAATAAAAAAAAGCATAATACATAGTAATGTAACCACTGTGGGGCGTGTGAAACAACAAAACATGTTATATTCATATGCTGAGTTGTGTTTTATTCTTGTTAAATTTCTAAAGAACTCCAAATTGAATATACAAATATCTCCTTTGTGCCTAATATATACGTGGATGTATTGGATCTTTAGAAACTCCAATTGCAAATGATTGTTTGAGAAACAAATTTATTCCCATAGCCCATGGGTCACCAACTATTTCTTTTCAGAATGAAATCACCCTGCTGCAAATCACAATTTGCCCAGAAAACGTGTCTAGCTATGAAAAAAGATTTTTTTTTAAAACATGTAAAACATAAATATTTTATTTTAAAGCTAAGACAATTTAAATGTATTTACATTTTCAGAGCTTAGAACTAAATCATATTTTTTTTGCAAAGGAAAAATACAAATGCATGTATTTTGTTTAAGGACAGCTGAGTGAGCCCCTTATATAAAGATGGAGAATGGAGAAAAACAGGTAGTCCACATAAAATATATTGAAAAACACAGTTTGAAGCCAGAACTGATTACATTTGAAAGCTTTGTGCCTTGGTGCTTTTATTTTTCCGTTATTCAATGCAGATATTGAACGAGAAACACTGCTAAAAATCACACTTATTGCCGTTTTGATTCAAAATGTTTTATAAGAACCCTGGTGGAGGGCCCAAAGAGCCCCCCCCCCGCCCCTCCCAAGATGGCACCTTGTAGCTTTACCTGTGCTAAGCGGATATTAGCTGGTTAAGCAGATGGACTATCAAGACGAGCTGCTCAATTTTGCTCCTTGCATTTGAAACTTTTACATTTCCATCACACCTGCCTTGTATTACTTACTGTTCAAGCTGTATTGTTATCTTGCTGGTTTGATAAGATGGATCTCTCTTCAAAACTAGACCATGTGCCACAATGACATTTACCTGTACAGTTAAACATGTAAAATAAAAACCTGAAGAGTGATGGCCGGTGCTCTGAAAGTTCTTGAAGTGGGACCAAAAACAACCAAATGTCTCTGCTGTGCAGTAGCTTTTTCTTTCAGCTAGTTGACCAACAGTGCGCAGGAACAGTTGGGGGGAGGGGGACGCATTGCCCTGCTTACTGCTCCATACAGCCAGAGACTGCCCACTTTCTAAGCTTTAGTAAGTAAAAAAGTAGGTTTAGGACGCTTTTAGTAAGGCACCAGTTCTTAAATGGGTACTTCATGTTTGACAATGCTAGTTTGAAACAATGCAAAGATGATTTGTATTTTCTAAATCTACAGGGATGTCTGTACATTAAAAGCAGAACAGTTCTTTCTGAGACTTGGCCATGGCTACAAATGAACTATAAGGACCACGAAGTAGTTACTGAAAACTTAAAAAGACCGAACGAGACAGGCAAGACTAGATTCCTGCAGCTTCGTGTTCCCTATATGCTGCGTGCAGTTTTTAATTTCATTCGCTACTGCGCTCTACTGCGTCAGTCCAACTGCACTGGTTTCGGTGCTCGGATGTGGAGGAGTGCTGCTCCAGTGCTAACAGGGAAATGTGGGTAATGAACAAAGGTGATGGGGCTGTGTTTTCTGCAGATAAAGCAACCGCCCACGCTTAAAGGCGATCAAATCGTGCTTCAAAAAGACTTTCGGCAGATTTGCAAACATCAGGCCTCCCGTGCTTGTTCAGAAGTAAGGATTAGACAGATTGTTCGGCGAACGTTTATCGAGGGCTAGGTGGTTAAAACCTCACAATACAGATTCCCGACCAGTCAGCAGTTCCCCCCCCCCCTCCATCGTCTCACTGTGTGTTTGAATTCTGCCTCACCAGCAACATCAGTAATGTTCACCGGTTTATCCCAAGCTGCAGTAGCAGACAGCCCTCACAAACGCATGACTAAAAGTAACCCCGGTAACCATCTCAATAACAAAGGCAGGCTTAGTAGGAGTTAACAAAGACCGGGAATCTCCTCAGGATGATTAAGTTACATAAATGATTAGTGCCTCCACGCGGGACCCCACGTCCACTTCTAAAATGACTCACCGCTCTGTCTAAGCAGTGATACACCTCCAACCCCCTCGGCCCCTTTACACCCTGCTCAGCCATCTGTCTACGGTCAAATATCAAGACTACAGGGTTTGGACGGGGCTCATCTTACGGACAGCAGTTTAAAACATAAAAAGCATGATCGCCGTGTGCGTAGGGAAAAAACTCTGAATCAGCAGCAATTCGCTGTATCGGTTCCTTCCTTTTTATTACAGGAACGTGCAAGCAGCATGATGGAAGCCGGGCACAAAACGCTGAGTTGTCTTCAGGATGGGCTTCTGGATTTTGTTTTAATTGCTTGAAAAATCTTAAAGGGAAAAAAAAAAAAAACGGAAGTAGGGAAATGAGAGCCTATTCTTAGCGGTGATAAACGTGATGGCTGTAAACCAACTAAAGGAGGAGTGACAGGAAAACTTTAGGGGAGGGGGGGGGTGGATTATCTTTTCAGCATGTCTGCATGCCAGATATTTATCACTTGGTCAAGAATCCATGGAGTAACACATTCACAGTCCACCATGCCAACTAGTTATCTGCCAATCAATCAGCCAGTGTTTAAAAGTTTCCTCTGATCGGCTCAGGATTTCTGGTCCGGTTTGGTCCGCAAGAACATAAACAAGAAGCCCGTTCCTTTGACGCACTTTTTAAAGTTTAGGAAAACATGAAATAAATTAGAGGGATATGCTTTTAATCCATCTTAAATGGAGCCGTCTTTATAAATTAAGCCCAAAGCACAGTTCCTGTTTTGCAATTATGACAGAGCTATCAACCTACAAGATAAGCGTTCACAAAAATCCCAAATTAAGCAGTTTCCAAAAAAAAAAAAGATACGCATGTATTAAATAAGAGTTCCAGTCTCCTAAAGCAGCCATTTAGATTTTAGAGAGTCAGAAAACAGTTGCGTAAAGCCTGATCTTTGCAGGGGTGATGCTCTGTATTTCAGTAAACAGAATGTGAACTATAATGTCCGACAGCGGGCGTGTGTCAACGTGTCGGGGACCGACTGGTACGCCTGGTGGAGGATCATGTAGGGAACTGAAGGCTTCTGAGGGTTTTGCTCTGTACCGGCTAAAACAAGGTGCAGTGGACTCTTGTTCTATTGATGTTTAACCAAATTCCTTTGTGAACAGAAACCTGTGGGTCACATGACCGAGCACTGTGTGTGCATGCATTCCCGTAAAGCCGAGCTGCAGCATCACAGCGCTGCAGTTTACAGAACCAGAGAGGGTCTAGAGACGGAAGCAGAAGCAACCATTTTGACATGTTTATTTAAATAATGGAGGCGGGGGCTGTCCGGAGCCGTCGCTGGTAGAATGCAGAGCAAATCCAGCGCCGCTCGAGGTTATTTATACATGATGTTAGAAACGTTTATGGGGGAGTGCTGTGCGGATGTTTGCGACAGAAAAGAAATGCCCCTTTCGGAAACGACTGTATCTCTGGCGTTTCTGCTGCCAGCCAGATCATCATGGGAACAAGGATGGCATGTTCCTGTAGTTGCATAAAAAGAAAAAAAAAAAATCAGTCCTCATTGGGAACAGGTCCTGAGGGAACCATGGCAACTGCAGAGAAAATGTCAACCAGGAGACCTTAAGCAGTCGAGCCTGAGTAAGAGAGATGGCATCCAGCTTTTCATATTCTCACTCTTCCTGTAGATTGTTTTACTGATTTTTCTGTTTTGGAATGTGTCCGCACCGGGAACACATCTCTAATCTACGGAAATCAGTTCAAGGAAGCTGACTGAATCAAGCGTGGATTGAATCGGCAGCAGCCACTGGCACAGAAAGGAAGCAATGCATATCCAGTGACATGGCAGAAATGCAGACGGGGAAGTGGCAGAACCACAAAGGCACGGAGGTAGGACCACAGACGGACAGCAGTGCATGTCATCCACTGGCAGACTTCCACTTTAAAGCAGACACACGCTCTCACCACGGCACTGCACTTAACCACAAACATGTGGATCTGACTCTTCCCTCTACTTAGCTGTATGGCTACTGCCTACAATGCAATACATTTTGATTGCAGCAAACCCGTGAGGAGCACCGAGTTCAGTCCACTTTACGCGCAGTAAACCACATTTAGTAATGTTTATATAGTAGTGTAGAGTCAACTATACTATATAACTAAAGTATACATTTACGGTGGGAATGCCCCTTTATTACCACCATCAGTTCCTCTAAAGTACTCCCCCCTGATCTCAATAAGACCCTGCCCTCTTTTCAAATGCTTTGACTCCAAAACATTACTTTCCAAACAAATTAGGATTCAAATTCACCTGAGGTGAGGCGGCCATACTTGTGATTAGATTGGACAATGACAGGAAGTGGCTGAAGGAATAACCGGACCCGGAGCTGGGTGCGGCGTTGCGTATCTGAGAGGGTGGGTGTCCACCGTAAATGCCAAAGCACCGCAAGGAAAAAGGAGATCGCTCCAAAACGTTGATGACAGAACAGCATGGCGGGACTGAGCTGGTTTTGAAAGTGGTGTCAGAGCAGAAGCCTGAGCACAATAAATAAAAAAAAAAAAAAAAAAAAAAAAAAAAAAAACAGGCTTCTACTGCTGCACTCTGCTGATTAATCCACTTATGTAGACACGAGAGGGGTGCACGAGAAAACATTCAACTTTCAATTATTAGCTCACTACATTAAACCGAATTTGAGGGGAAAACCCATTAAAACGAGCAGAACTCATAGCAGTCGCGGGCCTGCTGTCGAGCAGGAGCGTAAATTGCGGCGCGCTAAATTAAGTTATGCACTAAAGCAATACTTTCTGCATTAGCTTTTTATGTCTCCGTTGCCATATGCTGCTGTTGCCACTGGAAACGACGTCATCAGCTTGGTTCAATAACCGAACGCGACCCCTAGAGATTTCCGAACACCCCTACCCTCTCTGCTACACAAACTTTGCAGCAGTTTGTTAGCTGCTTCAAATAGCAAGAATAAATCCTTGGATTGATTTATTTATGAAGACTTCAGACACAAACGGCTTTCTTCATTTTTAGCTGCGATAAAGATCAGAGGACTTACCACAGCAGCAGCTAAACATGAAGACTATTTTATACTCTAAATCTACTTTTTTTGGGGGGTAAATAGGTTTTTTTTTGTACATGTTGGAATAATATAACTATAATTTGGGAATTGATTAAGCTCTAATCCATCAAAATATACTAAATTACCAGTGTACCACTTAATTAATGCTTTTAACATTTTTTAACAGCCCTACAGAACAAATGTATTGGCATGGCAACATCAGCTGTCGCAAAGAACTGCTTGAGCAGCAAAAACACACGAGCTAATTATGCATTAAATGCAATGCATTGGTGTTCTGCGCGTCAGTATTACAATTAACACATGAAGGAGGGACATTTGTGGTATGTTGATTTTGTGTTACTGTAATAAAGACTTCTTGGCGATAAATCTCAATTTTGGAAAGCCTGTTTATTTCCAGTTAAAAAAGGGTGCCACATTTGTAAGGTAAATGCATTCTGTTGGTTGAACAGCAGAGTTAAATCACATTGAAGCACTTTGAATTTGTAACCAAGCTGGTGAGCAACACGAGGAGGAGGTGCCAGGCAGTTATGATCCTGTTGTTCGAAATAAGTCGTTAAATTGCCAGTGTGTCTTATTTCTTCACCCAGTCAACCAATGAACCAAACCCAACAAGAATCATCAGCAGAATACCGGTAAGCTGTTTGGCACTGGCTGAGAGGGTGCAACCTACAGTATGTTCAACTCTACTGCCCAACCCAAAAACACATTTTCATTCAAAACGGGGAACGATTTTTAACAGGAAAAACAAGCTTTTCCAAAAAAAAAAAAAAAAAAAAAATTGGCAATAAACATTATTACAACAAATAATTCCTCCAACAAACACAGATCTCCCTACGCTTTGTGTGTGTTGGTTAAAGCAGCAGAAAGTTGTGAGATGATTTATTCAGGTGGTGTGGAGAGCACGCAGACACGACTCCCATCCAACTAAGAGCTTTAATTGTCAAATCAGCAGCTGTCCCAAGATGCAAGTGCTGCTATAAGACCATTATGTGATTTAAAAGAAATGCATAAACTTTTGCCACATAATCACAGCAGAAAAAAACCATTAGCTTTGTAATATGATGAATTTAAATTATTTACTGCAAGCTATATTTTCGACACGTAACAATATTATCACACATCACATGCCGCACCGTGTCAGAGCTTGATACCTAATCAAGGAAGATGTACAGAAAATATTTTCTGAGATTTAAAAGTGCACAATGCTGATCCGGGTTAAAGACATTCTACAGAAACGAAGGCCCTGTTTACATGACAACTATCCACTGAAAACGACCTTTGCTCCGTTTTCTGTTAACATGTTTGCACGTCAACTTTCTAAATTAGGATCTCCATTCACGCTGCAGAAGTAGAAACGTGTGTGTGGTGGGGCTCTTCTACTACTCTACTGACGCTAACTACTGCAGGAACTACAGATACCCACCGAGCTGTGAAAAAGGCCGACACAGCTTCACAGGAGGCGGGGCTTAGACTGAGCTCTGAACGCACAAGTGCAGTGGACGGATCACCCAACCAGCGGTGGGCACAGTCGCGATAACACGAAAATACGTCGTTGCGGGGCAAAATTTTTGCTCATCACATTATCATTCAAGCTAAGTTTAGAAGCTGTTTTGCAGGATGATTGTTGACCATTTTATTGGGTTTTGATACATATGATAATGTTCAAAACAAGGTATTAATCTGTCACTTCTAGGCTCTCACTAAATATCCACAGACTTTTCTACAGCAGTAAGAGTCACCGCTCCACACACACAAAAAACATTGTAAAAAGTGGTGCTTTCTTCGTTTTACCAGGATTTTTACATGTTATGGAGCGGCCAGCTTCCACTGTCGGCTCCCATTGCTCGAAGGCAGAGATGCCGGTATCAGCGTTTTTTTTCTGTAAACAGTGCGCCGCTGTGCCACTCTTATCCTTTAATTAGTATTTTAACTGAGCTTTCTGGGTTTGTCACCGGCACAGCATGGGGTGGAAGGAGACTGGACTCGGAGCTGGGCTTCTGGGTCGCCACATGGCTCAGCAGAACTGTTTGGTTTTCCAACACTTATGTACAAAACACCAGACAGTAGAGCTGGGCGATAAAATCGATTATTGATTAATTCAATTCACAACTCCTGAAGATTTAATTTTGGAAAATTAAAAAGATTTATTTTTCCTGCCAATGCACTCTCCTGGGCTTCCAACGAAACTTTGCACTATATCAGTCCCGAAAGTGGAAATCGTTTTGGTGATGGCATGCAATCCTGAATATATGTTTATTGAAGTTACACTAGTGAAGCTGGGTCTTAGATGTGTAAGACAACTAGCAGCAAAGATTTGTTGTTATATTTTCATTATTTACTATGGTGGGGCCTACCGTCTTGTCTTATAAGCATGTTTTAAAGCTTGTAATAAGCTGTACTTTGAATTCAGGTCAACTACAAAATGAGATTATTGAAATAAAAGTAATTTTTTTTAAAAATAATTTCAGCAATTTGCTTTTATGAAACAAAAAGGGAAGAAGATTCAGTAAAAAAAAAAAAAAAAAAAGATTTTGTTTTTAAGCCATATTGCCCAGCCCAGGCGGTTTAGTGCCCTACGGCATTCCTCAAGGGACATTTAACCAGCATGTGCAAAATAGGAAAACATGTTTCTTCTGCACAGCAATAGTGAAGCCGATCTGTATGTATGCTTTTCTAGTCAAAAACAGTGTACATTAAATATACACATTGTTGATGTTACAACAATAAGTAACCCTAAACGTCATTATTTATTTCACGTTTGTTAAAAGAAAGATTGATAGAGGGGTAAAGTGACCTCAAGAACTGCTCGTCACTGTCTCGTCACTGTGTTTCAGGTTTCAAGCAGTGTTGCCATGTCCGCTTAATATCAGCAGCTTTGGGCTTGCTCATTTATAGTGTTTACAAGGTAGAGGTAATAGAGTTGGTTGTTTGTTTCTCCCGCAATAACTGGCAACAGTGGCGTGGGTTCCCAACTCGCATGCAACATTTTTTCTTCTCTTAAATGCAGCAGTCTGGGACCAAAGGAATAGAATATTCTTCTCATTAGCTTCCACTGCCATGTAAAAGTTAAGTTCAAAAGTAATTTATCTTGAACTAAAACAGCTGCATGTTCGTTGTGTGCCGTGTGTGTGCTGTGTGTGTGTGTGTGTGTGTGTGTGTGTGTGTGTCTGCAGCACCTTTCGTCTGAAGACCTGTGACACAGACTGAGTGAGAACCGCTTGTTAGCGGTTAATGGCTAAAAGCTAGCTTCCTCAAATTTCCTTATTCATGTTCGGTTTAACGGATGCGAAGCTAATATTTTTGTGTGTAGAATATGAGTTTGCACAGCTAACTTTTTGGTTAGCTGTGCATAAGGAACGTCATGTTTGAAGTCAGGCAAATGCGTGTCTCAGACTTCACGTCAGTGTTTAACCACCTACAGGACAACAGAACCTGGGATGTTTTCGAACCTGTTGCACTCTGGGAACCATTTTCAAACTGTGCCGTTGGGAGAAAAAAAAAAAAAACATTCGTCGTTGTACATGTGTGTACATGGTAAGTACAAACGCCACCAAACTGGTCCGTTTTCACCAGCAAACGTCCTCACGTAAACAGGGCCAAAGACAGTTGCCCAATTCAGGCTGACACATTTTCCACCTAATTTTCACCTGCCTTCTGTTTGAGACATGTAACTACCAGTTCTCTCCGCAGTCACCGGTTCTTAGGAACTAACGAGTAGGTGCGATTACCGCAGCCATCAACGCAACGCTGATGATGGTGTGTGAAGGCTCTTGAGGACGCACACAAACAGTCTACCACATATCTAAAAAAAAAACAAAAAAAAAAACACTAAAGTTCACACCGCTGCTGACGCGGTGTGCAGTCGTCTGGGGGCCACAGCTCTGGCCGATGATTCGTTTGCGTACCTCCCCACACGGTGAGATAGGGGTGTGCACAATTCTTTGTGGCAACTTTAAAACCACGGTGGTTTGCTAACCTTAAGCAGCCATTGCTTCATTTGCACTAAAGCAACACCTACAAGGCCGTTGAAACTTTGCAACGCCGCTAGTCCCATCTACAAAATGAATCAGTTATACTTATAAAAAAAAGAGACACATCTACAGTAACACACAAACCCACCACACAGCCACTTAGGCAGGAGGACGAAGCCGGTCTCTTGTGACAAAGCAGAAGCACCTGCTCTCTTGTCTTTGTTGCACTCTCCGGATCTGTGAGTGTGTGTGTGTGTGTGTGTGTTTATCTGCATTAAAACCTATAAATAGAGGAAACCTCCTCCCTTAGCGCTCGCTCCAGTGGGATCCTCTCATGTTTTAATGAAATAAACTGCAGCAATAAGGCCCAGCTGTGCCCCGTCTCCCTAGCTTGCATCAGTCAGCATCCATGCTCGGGAGCGACGTGCGGCGGCGGAGAGGCCGGGGCGACGGCACATTTGAATACACCAGGAGGGAAGGCAGATGGCGGGGAGAGGAACGGCGACCTGAACCGAGGATGAAAACCGGGGCGAGCTGCGCAGAGGCCACCTGGGTATCAAAGGATGCCCTGTTCACCTGTGTCCTGCATGGCTTCCCCGACGTTCAAACCAGCAGCTTGATTCATTCCTTTAATCATCCTCCCACATCCTTTTTGTGGTACTATATTTTTTTTTATAGTTACAAAAAAAAAAAAAACGTTTGCAATCACAAACAGCCTTCACAATATTGGGGGACAGGGGGCGGATGGTAAGAATATTAAACAGTCTGACACCTCCGTAGAGATGGGTACATGTAAAAAAAAAAAAAAAATAATAATTTGGTTTGTTTTCCCCTGAACGTCTATACGTGGTCAACCAAATAAACACCCGGCTCAGACCCGATGCTAGCGCACACGCCGGCTGAATGGATCCCATTTTCTGCAGCGACAATGAACAATGCAGCTGTGAGTGCAGCAGCAAAAGCTTTTTCACACTGGCCTAGCCCTGCATGCTTTGGTGCCAAGCCACACATTTCTGCTCTTCAGAGCCGGGGGTTTAAACGCAGCAAAAAACAAAAAAAAAAGGAGTTTAACTTGGGGCACGAGCAGCGTGTGTCGTCGTGAGTTTAAAAAAGGCGCAGAGGGCCCCGTAGACGACTCGCACGCGGTAAAGTTACCGTTTCTCATTAGCCAAGGTTGTTTTTTTCCAGACTTTTCTTGCTGAGGCGGATTTTAAAAACGAAGTCTCGGGGGTTAAAAGCTTCGGTTTGTGAGTGCAGTCAGCAGAGACACACACACACGCAAAACCACTTATGTGTTCCTTTTACATCTCGTATTACAATTTCCGTATAGTTGTTATAAACTATCAAAGATCTTAAACTTACTTCCCGGCATTGAACTTTAAAATGTAACATTTAGTTTGTCTTTTACAAGAAAAAATGCCACAGTCAGGATTTTGATGACTATTTCAATGTACATCATTATTTTACAGGATAAAAAACAAACAATAAAAAAAAATAACATTCTGATTCAGCACGTTACTTTGAGATGTCTTAGGACGCATCTGTTTACAGACCGGAGGATTGCTACGGTCTCTGTTTTCCGTGGAAGCAGCTTGTGAGGAAAACCAGGAGGGACTGAAGTAGCCAATTTGGATTTGGAGGTAGCAACTATATATTCTAACTAAACCTAACACTGCCGGTCCATCTGCTTAACCTTTAAAAAAGTGATCACAAAGCGGAGACAGATTTAGGTCTAGTCGAACCCGTTAGCCCCACAAAGAAAGGCCTCTGCTTGCAGTACAGGCAGGCAACACCAATGAAAAAACAACAACAATATGATCCAAGGTACATTATTAACTGCAACATAGCGAAGCATTTTGCAGTGAAGGAACATTTGATTATGCCCGGGTCACAAAGGTAAGTCATCGGCTCCATTTATGCAGCTTCTAGACTACTAAATGTGTACCTGGCCCGATGGTATAATGGTATTCATAAGTGTCAAGCGGGGAAATCAATACAACAACAACAAAAAAATGTGTTGCATTTTGAATTCTGAACAAAACTATTACCCTCGTCATGAATTGTTGCAGCGTCAGCGTTTCCATACATTTATCATGGCTTGAGTGAGTGTCAGAGAAATTTTCTGGCTGAAATATATCCCTGTCTGATCCAACTCTGCCAGAGTTGTATTCCCCCCCAGGGGAGAAAAAAAAAAAAAAGCAAACATCTGTAACACCAGAGGGAAATGCCTCATAATCCATGTCAGAATCTGTCCAAAATCAGCAGAGTGTTTACTAAAGCCAACAGATTACCCCGGATCTCACGTTAGGGCGATCATCGCTGTTTATTAAAAGTCTGTCCGTCAACTGTTACTTCTTTCAAATCCCTGTGATCTTGACGCAAACATTTTTTATTTTTTTTTCTGCCATTTCTTTTCCATACTTTCTAGTTTTTGTGTAATCCTGCATCATACATGAGAATTTATCCTGATGCGTTTAAATAGCACAGCTGCTGGAAAGAAAACAGACTTCTAGATATTTGCATTAACTTCTAAATACAGATATATCTGCCAGTTGCTGCATCTCTGGAGGCTTTGTAGGGCACCGACTCATTTGCATATGGACTGGACCATGCCGACAAGCGCCCTTCAAAGTTGCATTTGGAGATGCATTTTACTACCACTTTAGAACAGATGTAAGGAGCTGCTTAGTTATTTCTGCCATCCTTCATTTGTTTTTTTTTTTGTAGAGCCCAATAACCAAAAGATGCATTTAAGTATGATAAACTTTTAATAAGAGGAAATTTTTTTCCAGGTGGCTTCCTACACGTGAGAAATGCTGCTAATCTGAGGCAAGCGTAGCAGACGGGCAGCTCCTGAATGAATTAAACAGTTAAAATATTACTGCAGTTCAAAAGCATCAGCACCCACCCCACTGCAGATCAGCTCACCTAGCATGCATGATAACGCCAGCTCTGGAGTGCTAGGACAGACGATGCGTTAAAGACAGCAAAAGTAATGCGCTACGCGAACAACTTGCATCTAAAACGTTTTTTGTTGACCTTTCTCATTTACCACTGAGTGGGAAGTACTTGCTCAGAAGTGCATTACGGACCACAAGTTCAGTGCATTTGTATAAACATCACTGCCTGGGTCCCGTTCCTGTAAGGCTTCTGCTGCAATCTGTTTCCTCTGAACTTGAAACTGGGAAGTCGGACCGACGTCATCCTGAGTTGATAGCGTGCCAGTTTAAAAAACAAAAAAAAAAAAAACACATAGATGCTTGCACCAAAGCCATTGTTAAATGTACAAATACAGACAACCTGAGATCCAGAATGCGTTTTAAAAATAACATTTTATTGCAAAAATAATTTTTATACCGCGCTGAACCGTTTCACCGAACATGAAGCCGTAAAATAATAGCCGTCGATTCTTCCTTGCTCATTTAGCCACTATGGCCACTGTTAAAACAATGACTAGGACAATAACGCTGTTCCACGGGGCATTTTGTGCATATAAACAGCTCTAAAACATGCCGTCTCACTAACACTGAGCAGCAGTACGTGTGTGACTCACCAAAACGTTCTATACATAATAGAGCGCTGCTAAAAACGGTTAAAGTATGAAGCTTTACTGCGGGTAGCTGCAACGGTAGCCAGTCAGACATTTCCACTTCCGAGTACAAATGGAACGTGCCGTCCATCTCCCCCCAAACAATCACCAGATTTCTCAGATAAGCCCCGCTGTAAATAAAACACGCACACACACTTAAATGTCCGTGTTTAGAAACAGCAGCAAGAAAAAAAAAAAAACCCCGCTCTGTTCCCGGTTAGCATGTATAATTAATGGGCTGGTGGTCCTTGTTCCCTTTTTGAACAAACCCCCAGCAAGCCATGTGTCCATTAAAGCCCTGCAACAGTCGACACCCTGGAGATGAATATGGCCGAGTGCAGCTCTCAGTCAGACACCGTCAATGCTCCAGCCAGAAAAAAAAAAAAACAGCCAGCAACATATTGAAGGACTAATAGGCGTCAGCCGTTTGACGATTTGTTTATTTCCGTCATAAATTAGCAAAATAGCTGCCCTCCGTAACGCCGACTCCCTACCAGGTCACATGACTACACAGCACGGGACGTCACGCACGTGAAGACGTGTAAGCTGTGTGAGGCGAACGGTTCCTGTGAGAAATGTTCCGCCGATAACAAATATCAGAGAGCGCTAACATTTCAAAGGGTGAGCTAAAAGAGACGCTTGTGGTGACGGGAAACAGGTCAGCATTTATACGGGTGACCATTGAACTCTGTCTACTGTTTGTTTTTAAAACCGTTTTCTGGTCACCATCTACCTCGCTTTTTGGTTGGTAATCTGACTTCTGTTTGAATTGAACTGGATTCTCTTTAATTAATAGTGAACTAGGTCTGTTTGGTTCGTGAAGTGCCTTGAAACTGCGCCGAGGTGAAATTAACTGAACTATAAAACTACATTTAAGAAGGGTAGCCATAAGAAAACATTACACCTTATATATGAAGACACAACGCAACAGAGTTTATTCCTTGTAAATGCTTTTAGTACCTCGGCACGCTTCATTTCCTCTGGACCAGCTTGCGCAGATGGCATATTGGGAAAGATCTGAAAACCGAAAGATTTCAAACTATTGACCACTGGTTCCTTGGAAAGAAGAAACGCCTCCTTTAAAGAGGCTGAGTTCTGCGTCCTAACCGTGGGCAAAGACTTTCCACTTCTGGATCTAGAGCCACATGCCAGAGCTCTTAAACTATATCATGTTATATAACTGGGCTCGCTTCATTAATGTAAAACCTGCTGAAGTCACCTGCCTCTGAATGTGTCGGTGTACCAAAGGGCGCAAAAAAAAAAAAAAGTAGAAAATTTTGCAATTTTTACATGATGTCAGCAAAAAAACACCTGCAACGCCGACAGGAACGTTTAGCCACACACTAACTTTACAACCATCAGCAATCACTACAGATGACTGCTCCGCTCACTCATGTTCAGCTTCAGGTTACTAGCTTGCAGCAGCAACAACGTTCAGGTCCAACGCTGCCTTCGTTCCAAAGATTCGTTCTGAAAAACGCTTCGGTTGACCATCGCCATTAGGGTGGCTATTGCAAAAAGACTTCTATTATGTTGCATCTTTTAGCTTGCAATGTTTGAAGGGATGCATTTGTAGTTGGCTCGGTCTGTGGTGTCAATTATTTGTGTCCCATGTAGATGAGTGTTGGGAACGTTATCGCTTCGAGCTATTTGTCCCAACCTGGCCAGGTGCGCTCTCAGGACGCTGTGTGTACATAGAAACGTACTCTTTTCATTGATAAAACGATCATTTCCGAAGCAAGTCACCAAGTCAAGGGCTCAGCTCTAACTAACCCGATTTGAACAGAATTGAGCTAAGCAAGGATGCTAAAAGAAACGCAAGCTAGAGGTGCACAAGTCCGCCGGTTTTCTAGTGATCGGCGGTTCAATTACAGAAAAATTTGTTTTTTACATTTCTGCATCACAACTAAGTACTTACTAGTACACCTATTTCAGAAATTGACAAGACAACAACAATAATAGTCTTTTTTTTTTATATACATTCCATTAAAATTCACTCTCTGCATTTTGACTCTCTTTTAAGGGTGGTGGGCTGCAACCCTGCAGCGCCCAGAAAGCATTCTGGGACCAAAAGGTCATGCTCAGGGACCCAGAGTGTAGCCTGTGGAATTCAAACCGGGGAACTCGCAGCCTTCTTCCCGCTGCAAGCTTCCTGCTCTAAATCGCTAGGACTTCCACTTCCCGTATTTTGTCCTAAAAATAACGTCAGAATTCAAGCAAAGCGTAAATCCTGTTAGCAAAGGAAAGCCCCACTGGCACATCTTTTATTTATTTATTTTTTTTTTTTTACTATAGGCATTACTGTATGTCAGTGAAATCTACATCTCTGCATTTTTGCTCTCCCTGAGAGAAAGCACTACTGTGCTTTAAAAGCTAATTATTGCATCTGACTGCCTTCCATACAGCATATCCCTGAATAAATAATAAAATCATGAAGAAAAGTACCTCTTCACAATGCCTTTTGGTCAAATCTTGCCTTTCTTTTACATTTGCCAAGTCCCTGAGGTGTGCTACATTGGCCACATTTGCTTTTACAGTTTACCTGTCCTAGGCCTTCTCATTGACCAGCCCTGCTGTGGCCCCTGTGAATACATTTCCTGGCCCGCCTCTGGTGAAAGCACCTAAAACAGCAAGCCTTATTGGCCTTAATCTATCTGGGCCGATAAGGTAAGTGGACAACGCTGTACAGCTTTAAAGGAAAAAAAAAAAAAAAAAGGAGGATGGGTAAGTGACTCAAGAAGAGTGAGGGGACTTGCATCCCAACAGATAAAGAGAGCATTAAGAGAAGAGAAGAAAAGCCCATGTCAATTACTGAATTAATAATAGGAGGATTCTGGACATGTGATATTACACAACTGCATGTGACTAACAGCCAGCTTATGATATAAGGAATGCATTGCTTTGGTTCAGATGTGTTTTGGCCTCAGGAATGCACGCTCACAATGAGACCTTTGCCCCCCCCCACTCCCCCAGTCGCAATCAGATAGAAGCTGGTGCCGATTGTTTAATGGTCTCCGAGCGTGCATCCAGCGATCGAGGCCAAAACGCAGCCTTTCCCGTCGGTGTCTCCAGACGCCAGGCCACCGTAAACACCGTGATCACAGCCAAAAAAAAAAAGGGCCTAGCAAGCATCAGCCAGCTCATAATAGGCATGCTCATCAGTCGTGCTGCCATTACCACGGCCAGGTAACATGGACATTAAGGGATCAGCATCAAGCCGAGTGTTAACCATCAAGCCTGGGTGATCCCCAGGCTGAGCAGAGGCGCATGGCCCGAGCTGTCACACACACACACACACACGACCTAACGGCCCGTACAAACAGCCGCACATCCCCCGCCACCCTTCCCCTCGGTCGGCTAATTCAGAACAAAAAAAAAAAAAAAACATCCATTTTCAAGGCACTTACCGATTCCGGGGGCGGAGTAGATGAAATACAGTACCGACGTGGAGAGCGAAAAGAGGAATAAAAGCCCAAGGAATGACCTTCTTCGGAAACGCAAATGTGTCGGCATCATACAGGCAGCAGAAAGCACACACAGGCACGTTTTCGCGTTTCTCCAACGACGACGACGACGGCGGCGGCAGACCAGCCCCGATGTGTCCAGATGCCCCCGTGTGAGCCAGGCGAGTCCGCCGACGGTCTCTGGGCTAAAAAAGTCGTCAAATGGAGCGGCGGCTCTGCGGCAGCAGGGGCGGCGGATGCACGGGAGGCGAGGGAGTCTGTCTATTTCCGCGGCAGGTTGCAAAAAACGAGGATGGGAACGCCAGCATTCAGCCGAGAGACGCTAGACTTCCATTCCTGAAGAGAAGGTGTCGGTTTGAATTCGGGGTATTTCCAATGGAGGGGTGGAGGGGGGGATAAGGGGGGGAAGGAGAGAGAAAAAAAAAACGGCCAGCGAATACTTCGCGGGTTAAAGGGGGGCCTGGCAGATTCAACGCGAGACCATCGTTTCGGTTCCACGGTACGTCGGAGATGGTGTTTCTGCTGCCTGCCTGCCTGCCTTCCTCACCGCCGGCCCAGCCCTATGAATGGAGCGCTCTCTCCGCAGAGGGGAGGGAAAAAAAAGAGCAATACCTCAAGTGGGCGTTAACGCGGCGACTCCTGCTCAGCGCCAAGTACGTACGGCGTAAAAACGACGTAACCTGGCAACCGACGTTCGAATGAAAAAAAAAAAAAAAAAAGAGCCTTCTTGGTAACCTTCTCAATGTTACTAGAGTGCTTATGGCGTACGTTATGATCCTAAGCTAGCTATTTGCCACAGTTATGATTATGTGACAAAGCGTCTACTGACTTATTACTCATTTAATTGGTATCAAACGTCTCTATTCTGAAAGCCAATATGTCAGCAGCGTCACGCAGGATGTTGGATGAGAGTATTTTTTCCCACACACGCATTTATAAAGCAAAGGTAAAAAAAAAAAAAAAAAAAAGACCGGGCAGGGGTATCACAATGGAATAAATAATTATTTCATTATATTGTGTGTGTGTTTTTTGTTATCCATTTATTCATGTTTTTATGTATGTATTTATTGGACCATGAGTCCGGAATAAAGTTTATCTATCTATCTATCTATCTATCTATCTATCTATCTATCTATCTATCTATCTATCTATCTATCTATCTATCTATCTATCTATCTATCTATCTATCTATCTATCTATCTATCTATCTATCTATCTATCTATCTATCTATCTATCTGATTAAAGTGTAAAGTTATATGAAGGGTCATTTAAAAATGCTGACACAAAAGCTGGAGTTATTAATTATTTAGTATTTTAATGAAATGCTTGATGACTCCCCCCTCCATATTGGCCCTTTTGGCCCTCAGCACATACCTAGCAGTGGATTGCTAGTTATATGGAACACTAGACATAAAATAAAAGGCAGCTTGGAGTTGGACCCCAAAGTATGAAACCCCACCAACCCTCCCAAAATATCGCCCACCTTTATAACAATCACCCGCAAAGCACTGTGCTTAGAAATCCTTTGTTGTCCGTGGCGCCACCACGGGAGGACCGTGGTGGTGGTGGGCAAGCCAGTCATTAGTGTGCAAAGCCACAAGTGCTTTGTCCCGTCCTGCGTCAGAAACTGGCAATTCGGAAGAAAATAAATATTTATTTTAGTGGGATATTTACAAATTCAACCATTTTCTGCGTCTGATTTCAATATGCACATAAACTGCAATTTATTTTATTGTATCTATTTGAAATTCTGCTATGGCCTTCTGTTTTGGTCTATCACCCCAAGATTATAAATGGTCCTCTAGAGATTATAGTGTTGTCTTTTCATTCAGTTTATTCATTTAGCGCCAATTCAGAACACGTGTCATGAGAAGACACTTTAGAAAAAGTGTCTCATAGGAATATATTTTGCTATAGGCTTTTTGTGTTTTCTTAAGCTTGTTTTGGTTTTGTTTCGTGGATGAAACGAAGTAAAATACTCACACACTTCCTTGGAAAACTGTTAAGTTTTTCCTTCCTCAGGTAAACTAATGTCCATTTTTCCCATTTAATGTACATTCTAATAATATATGTTCGGCTGTTATTGATTGTTTTAAGGAGCCAAGAACATAAGCAATTTAAGTTTTCTTTTGTTTGCTTGCTTTTAAAGCAAGACGCAATTAAAGAATATTATAAAGACTGATAACACAAAACGCAACAAGCGAGGGAGCTACAACGAAAAAAAAAAAATCCAACATTTTCACCTCATTGGCTGTTTATAGATTCAACATTAAAATGAGAAAGAAATAACAGAATGAAAGAAAGATGACAAATATCATGGTATCAATAATATTTATTTAAAATACTGTTGTGGAAACATGTTGAACAAACTGAATGTTGAATAAATACATAAATGTACATACCCATGGCCGGATTAAAATCTAAAAAAAAAAAAAAAAAATGTTATAAATGGATATGGAAAATCACATCTAGCGATTAATTTACAACAATAAATTTCAAGGACAGAACCTGAGATCTTTTTGAGTTTTCTCTCTTCGAAGCGGAAGGTTGACGGTACTGTGCAATGCCGCATGGGAAATGGAGTTAATTAAAATAACCCGAGCGTTGACACGACATTTTACGTATATTTTATGCGTGTGCTATTGGATACAACATTTTTGTTGTACCTATTTCCTACAAGAAAAAAACGGTAATCAATCACATCAATTTGTTTACTAGGCTCGGTTTAATTCTTTCAGCGAAACGGACTACAATTCCCAGCAGGCGCTTTACTAGGAAGTAAAGGCCGTGACGACAACAGATACGCGAAGCTGGAGATATGAATCCGTCAGTTGTTTTTGATGCAATGTTTTATATTTGGACCTAGAAACAGTCAATAGAGGATGAGAGACGTTAGCTTTAAACTGTTGTCATGGTTCTTGTTGCTGTTCTTCGTGAATCTGCGCGTGTCAGAGGGTCTCGAACAGGCTAACTCTGCGGACCTTCACAAGAGAGATGACAACGTCGAGGAGAATGTGACACATCAGGATGATCCTTCTGGCCAAGGCAAGCAGATGCTTGATGATAAGAGCAAAGAGGCAACAGGAGATAAGCCGGGCCCCACCGAGCCGCAGAGGGAGAAACAGTCAGTCAGGTTTTTCTTTTTTTCCCCCCTTTTCTGTTTTCTCGAGAGTAACTCAGCTAGCAAGACTTTTTTTTCTCGTCTTGACTTTAAATTGGTCACTTCCTCGACTTAAGCACACCATTTCCACACTTGGTGACAATCGTTTCTGTTCTGTTTAGCAAAAGTATCAACTTTGAACCTGTATGTATTTTGTGTGATGTAGTGGAAACTACTTATCCTCGCACAGTGTTCCACAAACATGCTAACGAAGCTAAACAGTGTGTTGTTCAGTCTGAGGTGTGCTTAACTTTATGCCTGCCTGCAGGTTCATGCGGTCAGTTATGCTTGGCAACGAGCTCAAATTGAAAGGATTAAACGTCTGAGCAGAGTAAGGCTAATCTGAAGCCAGAAGCCCATCATACCTGTCCTCATCCCTGTCCTCTTGCAGCAAATCCAATGAAACTACTGAGGGCTACAGCAATGAGACCCTCCACTCCACAGCAGCTGCAGCTACTGCTGCTAAGCCCACCACACCAGCACCCCCATCCCAGAAGCCCATCCTGCCGGTGCAGACGGGAGTGAAGGCCCAGGAGGAAGAGCAGTCCAGTGGGCTGACTATTTTCTTCAGCCTGCTTGTTATCGGTGGGTCGTCGTTCATTAAGTTCACTCACAAGCTTTTGCCATGAGCCACTATGATACACTCACAGAATGATGGTGAGAAAAAAAAAATATCTTGGATTCACAGCACTTGCATGAATAACCACATTTATAACTAGATCTAATTGCTTTTAATTGGAGCGGAAAGCATAAACAATAGACTGCATAGATTATTACAGTTGCAGTTCTGTTACCTATGCCATTTATTATTATTTTGAAATAAAATTAAAGAAATTATTTTGAGTAAACACTCGTTATATTTTGGTGTAGTTTTTAGGCCATTACATTTATTGCACAAAATATTGTGTTGTTTTGCCATTCTGTTTTCTCCCTTTACCAAGTAATACTGGAATTGCAACAGGCTGATGGTACTTGGCTAATTTTTCTGGCCGCCTGGCTAATTTTTCTGGGCGCCTTCTGGCCGCGTCACTTCTTATCAGTTTCGCCTTATAGGTGCGTTCCTTTTGCCTCGGAGGTCGCAGGTTACCTCATCTCCGCCTTTTTGCGTTCCAGTTTCGCTCTGTCGCACATTAGGAACAATCGTGGACACTCACACTGTTGTTGAAACGATAACAATGACAACAACGCTGTTCTAGGAGGGATTTGGGACAAATGAAGACAGCTGAAACATCCTGTCTGATGAACACTGAAAGGCAGCACTTGTACGACTGACTAAATGTTACATAAATAACAGAGAGCTGAAACAAACAGTCAAAGTATGAGGGTTTTACTCAATGTTGCTGCAAGTAGGTAGCAGTCATCATGAATGGCGATGCCGGGTACTATCCTGTTGCACCGGCTTTCTGACTCGTAACACTGACTTCAGGGGCCAGTCCAGTAACAATGGAAGGGAGGTCGAGAATTCGGTCCACCGAGGACAAGTGGAACGCACTATTAGTTTCCACACCAAGTCATGAACACCATATGTTCGCGACCGTAAATATGTTCAGACAGACAACCCTTTATTGTAAGAAAGAGTAACAGTCTCCTTTCAGCCAGCTGGTTGGCAGTAAGCAGCAGCGGGTGGTTTTGCTGATGTCTAATGTAAATGACTTTAAACCGTAGGAATGGCTTTACATTTACATTTTAGCTTTATACATTCATTCTTGCGAGTGACCCATGCCTACTCTGAATCTAGTTTTCTTTTATAACAAAAAGATTAGCAGCTGTGTGTTGACTTCGCTTCTCACACTCTGAGAACTGCTTTCCAGGAACAACAAAATGTTGTTTGCTCCTAAAGGGATTAAGGAAATAACGGAAGGTGTTAATGCGCAGGGGCATTCACCCAGTAGGCGTATCTCTTCTTAGTGCTTGGTGAGATTTGGTTTGCAAATGGCGAGTCATAAGGTAAAAAAAAAAGGCTGATAAAGGAAAAACACGTTTACAGAATTATATGTCAATGTAACTTGTATAAGTTATTAATTGTATTTCTTTTTTCAACTCCATGGAATCAAACTCTTCTTCTTCTAATTCTTCAAGGAACACAAAGGTTTTGTGTTCACGTGTTTCAAAGAGCTGACGTACAGAAGCAACATTATCTGCCTTCTGAGGAACGATATCATCAGTGGTTGAAGTTTAGTGTATGTGAAACAGAACTTCAGATTGTAATCTCAGCAACCCCGCATTAGGCCTATGGGGCACTTCCCTCAATCTAAATAACTTCTGCTGGCCACTAGGGAGTGCTGGCCTAGTGGTTAGAGTAGCGCACTTGCACTCAGAGAAGGATGCAAGTACCCGGTTCGATCCCCAGCGCCTGCACTTTGGGTCCCTGAGCAAGACCCTTAACCCCAGAACACTCCCCGGGCGCTGCACATGGCAGCCCACTGCTCCCCTAGGGTGATGGGTTAAAAGCAGAGATACCACATTTAGTTGCTCTGTACTCGTGACAATGCATTGACAATAAAGTTGAATTCTATTATATTCTTTTCTGCCTTTTGTTTTCAGATGGCCGTCTTTAACATCTCCGATGACAGCAGTCCAGATTTGACCCTCTAGTTGTGTCTATTTACTGGTTGGCTAAATTAGCATTTAAGCCCTGCAAAACATTCCTCAAAAAAAAAGTACTGCAAGTGGTATACTTCTGTTGATTTATTTATTTGTTTCAGTTTTCAGTATTGAAAAAAAATGCAATCGTTCAATGCTGCGGAAAAAAATTGTAACGTCCGTCTTTATTTTGCATTACAAGTAACGCAATGAAGTCTGCAGCTATAGAGTTTACAGGCCTTTACGAAGATGTTGCGGGAGGCGATAGAAAGGAAACATGACCTCAACAAGACCTGTCAGTCGAAAAAAATGTAACGGTTTGTAAAGCTTCTTAATTAAATCAACATCGGGTGTGAGAAAAGATGTTGGTTGTTCCCAGTGAGCTGTGTTGGAGTGGGTACAAGCACATTAGAAACCGGGGAAGGCCTTGGACTGTCAGGGAAAGCAGTGACTAAAATCAACAGAAGAAAACCCGGTTATTGTGGGATAAAGTGAAGTAAATCGGTTGGACTGTGTTGGATGATGATTACTAGATGAAAGTGGAGTTCAGTGATGAATCCCAGAGGGGGCTTCAGCCAAAGAGAAGATTGCGCCTTCCCACTGAAACATTTATAAAGATGGCTGCCGGAAGAAAACCAGCACATCTCTTCAGTCATTAAAGACGTGGAGCTACATGCCAGTTTGGCATATCATGTTTTTGACAAGATTCTAATTGCATTAATTATAATAGTTATTTATAAAAATGCATTTTGTAACTGACCAAAAGGCTTAAAAATCTGCAGATCTCAAGTCTGACTGAGAATTTGCTTTGGAAAACATCAAAACGGTCCATGACAAGGATTCATCCTAAAAAACTAAACAAAAAAAACTCATCCATCAAACACTACATGGGAATGTTTGAAACTGATTCATTAAGAATATTGTTTTTCAGCAGTGAAGCCCAGGCCTCAAAGATTTCATGCTCTCAGAAAAGCCAGTCGAAGAGTAAAAAAGGACACATAGCTTTTTCTCTTTTAAAAGAAAGGAAAAAAAAAATGAGCTAAAAAATAAAATAGTTCTGTCACAAATTTATATTCATGCCTTCCTTCCTTCTACTTAAAAAATAAAAAGAAGTAGG
Source organism: Fundulus heteroclitus (assembly GCF_011125445.2). Classification (NCBI taxonomy): domain Eukaryota; kingdom Metazoa; phylum Chordata; class Actinopteri; order Cyprinodontiformes; family Fundulidae; genus Fundulus; species Fundulus heteroclitus. The sequence goes on from NW_023396967.1 coordinate 317,667, forward strand.
CACTTCCTTTATACACAAATACTAATTCCGTTCCTCTCTGCCGATGTCTAAATGAAAGAGCCTTTGTAGTAGCATATGAGGTGGAGGCATTTTTTAGGCCTGATGTGAGCAAGCATGACATCATCTTCTGAAGAAAGATGTATTTGTCCTAAATATTCACTCAGTTGTCTCCTGCCTCCTTTCTCCCTCAGGTATCTGCATCATATTGGTGCACCTGCTTATCAAGTTCAAGCTGCATTTTCTTCCTGAGAGTGTGGCTGTTGTGTCTCTTGGTGAGTATTTCCCCATGTAACCTGCTGCTTGGTGCACAAATATGTCTCTGATTAACCAGTTTCAGTATATTAATGCACCTCTTTACAAATATTAGAAGCAGGATAACGTTTGGGCTGGGCAAAGTTAGATTTCTCTGTCCTAATTCCACGTCAGTGTTCTGCTCGTGAGGCGCGACGAGAGAGTGGGCGGGCAATCTTTGAGCCAGCAGCGCAAATAGTACATCTAGCTTGATAAACATCAAGTATTTGTTGAGATTAGTGAAAGCTGGCTTTTAGCTAAATTCAAATTTGACAGCGTAAATAAATGTATTTTATTGTGTTTTAAGCCTCCAAAGCAAAGGCACATTTTGTTTCTGACATTATTAGACATTTTGTGCTAAAATGTCTGAAAAGCCCCCTTTCATAGGAAAAATAAAAAGCTTTTCTGTGGAAGAACGGTACCTAAGATGTCATCCAAGTTCCAGAGAGGGATCAGAAAGACATAATGGTCAGCTCTTGTCTAAAACACAAAAATCTGCAATAAATTTTGATGCCATCCAAAGATAAGAGTCATCGTTAAGACTTGGGATGTGAAGCCGGACGCTATTTATCTCAAGATGTTTTCAGCCAGAAACGGTCCATGATCTTATTTTTTTCCCCCCAGTGAATAATTTAATAATTCCAAGAAGTAATATAAAATGGTTCAAACCCCTGTTGTGTGGGAAGGAGAACTCTGCTTAAAAACTCTGCCAAGTCTGTGTGCCAGTTGTAATGACTCGCTGTGGCGACCCCTGAATAAGGGAGCAGCCGAAGGGAGTCACAAGTAATAAAAAATGGATTAGAGCTTTAATTTCTTGATTGCTTAGATCACAATAGTTTTTTGCGAGGCTGCAGATTAATGAAAGTAACGAATCACGGACATGCCAAAACGTCTTTATAAAGCCGTGTCTAATAACTAACCTCAAAGAGCAGCTGTGCCAATGCTTTAGGCCCAAGACAATAATTGACACAACAGTTAAGAGACAAGGTGAAGCATCAAAAGTAGCTCCTGACAACTTCAAATAAGCTGTACGTTTTAAAGGCAGATTAAAGAGATTGTTTTTTTTAGCAGTTTGTTTTTATCTGTATAGAATGCATATTATGATCTCAATGATGTAATGAAGCACTTACTTTTTTATAGCCCTTTTACTTTCATTTTGCCTCAGATTACAGTTGTTAGTTTAGTTGTTTTAGTGAGTTTCCTATTTTAAATAAATATGGAAAGGAATCAGTTGGCCTCATGCTATAAAAGTGTTTTTCTTTCCTAGTAAACATTGTTTTTCTTCAATCTTATAATGGAAATCATTTGTATTGTGTATATTTTTTTATTTTATTTTATTTATTTTTGGCTATTAAAATTGGCTCTTTGAGTCCAGAAGGCTTCTGATCCCCGATCAATAGCTAAATATCACCATTTGCTGTTCTCCGTCAGTCATGGTGGAAAAAAAAAACAAAAAATTATAATTTATCAGTTTTAGCATATAAATAAATGATCCAATGGCTATTGAATTTTTTTCAAACGCAACTTGAGTATACCAAAAGGGACATCTCAGATCCATGATGTCATCGTTTGAAACAAAAACGAAGCCAAAAGGGGAACGTTTGCGGAAAGCTAAGTACACGCTACGAACCTTTGATTTCTACAAGACACATCAGTGGGTGTGCTTGCTTTTTACCGTCAATGCAGGTTAATAAGATCTCTGTCACTGTTCAACCATGGCCCGGTTCTGGGTTTAGGTTTTCTCAGAAGGAAAGGTGTCAGAAAGCTTAAAGATATCACCGAGGACAGTGTTTAGCGAGGTGCCAAGCCTAATTGCGGACTCACAGACGCCCTTTGCTGCCTAACTTCAGAACTGCGATGTGCTGTGTTATATAACAAATAAAGACAGGGCTCCTTGCATTTTAAAAAAGGTCACTTCAGGTTAATTCTCCTCCTTGTAACCGCGCTCCCTCTTCCCATGCTGGCGCGTGTGCTCTCGCTACACCTCGGTGACACACATTCGTCCTGACCCTGAAGGGCTTGTTTTTCCATCTCGCGTCCTCAGCGCTGCACAGGAGCAGAGCTTGTCTGAGTGTCCGGAGCGGCCTGGGACTCTGCTGTGAAGAGATAACACCGTGTTAACATAACAGGAGAAAGGCCGCCTTTCACCACTTCCTCTCGTCCATCTACCCATTGTCTGCCCAGATCTACATAGAAAACGTGCATCTTTTCTTTTTCCTGTGCTCTGCCTCTTGCACGGCATTGTTTCCTGTTTAATTTATGTGCCTGCAAAACCAAAAAGAGACCATTGAGAAAAAATATTCCTTTAGGCCAGATATACTAGCTAAATACATTTCCTTTTGTATTCTTATTTTGGAAAGCTTTTAAAATAATGAATTACTTTAAGAATGTGGGATTTTTTTTTTTTTTTTTTTTTCTTCTTAAAGGGGCAGGTTAAACAGTCCAGTCACTTGTGTCATGTTTCTTGTCTTTACTTTTTCCAGGAATCCTAATGGGAGGCTTCATTAAGATCATCGAGTTCCAGGAACTGGCCAACTGGAAGGTAGAGTTGGGCTCATTTGTTCATCAACTGGATCTACAGCTTTTTTTTTTTTTTTTTTTTTTTTTTTTGCATTTTTCACACATCAACAAACCGGAAATAAACTGGAATGTGTGTTTCTAGCTATTAAATCAATCACCAAACCAGACTAAAATATCCACATTTGCAATGCAAACTTTTTTAGAGAGGTTTTGGAAGGTAGATAGGGATCTGCGCTGGTAGCAAAGAATAGCTTGTTATATGGTGCAGTTCATGGTCACACTGCTCATTTCCTGGGCAAGCACCCATTTTGCGGCATTTCCTTATCACTTTGCAACTAATCTCATTCCGCCATCTCTGTCAGTTGTCATTCTCCAGTGGCTGTCTCTTCCTCTTTATCACTGCTCGTTTTTTTTTTTTTTTTTTTTTTTTTTTTTTTTTGTGCTGTTAATTAACATTCCTCATTCTCTGCCAACTTGTGAGAGAACAAACAACAGTCGCGGAGAGAGTGAGAGAGTTGCAGAGTGAGAGGCGAAAGGGAGAAAAGAGGACAGGTTGTCAATGTTTCTTCCACACAGGGGCCCATTGTTTTTATTTTCTAGCTTTGGGCCCCAGGGTATTGCTGAGTCATCGGCACAAGCAATTAGGGCCCCTAAGTCCCCTCTCCCCCTGTTGTGTCATCGTGTAAATCTATAGAAGACCCTCTCTGTGTTTGTAGTTAAAAGCCTTGTGACAGGTCATTAGTGAAAAGGATTAAATATATTTCAAATGGTGCAACTTTTTAAAATGTTAAAGCCACAGATTTAAATCTGTTTGGGAATTTTTCCAAAACTGGAAAGTGTTGCGCGCCTTTACGTTCGGCCTCCTTGCGCCGACATTGTCTAGAACCACCTTTCGCTGCAGTTACAGCTGCAAGTCGTTTATGGCATGTTTTGCACAGAGACCGATATTTTTTATTTATTCTTCTTTACAAAATAGCAGTAGTCAAACTTGCATTTTTAAACATATCCATTTTGCTGCAGATTTTCAAATAAATTTAGCTCTAAACTTTGACTAGGCCATTCCAACATAAGCTGATTGTCATTGTTCTGCTGTAAGGAGGGTTTCATCCTGGATTGCCCTGTAGAAAGCTTTGGCCATCTTCTAATCAGCTTTGACCGGTTTCTCTTCCCAGAGCATGAAGCTGCTACCATGTTTCACCCTGGGTATTGTGTTTTGACAAAGATGTGAAGTGTTAGTTTTATTCCCCTCAGGTGTTTGACTGTTGGCCAAAATGTATAATTTTGGTCCAACCAGAGCACCTTCCAACACGTTATTGTTGGTTATTGTGTCCCCCTCATGGCTTGTGGCAGGACTAGAAGTTGTTCATAGTTGTCCTGTGAATAGATTCTCCCACCTGAGTTTTGGTTCGCTGCAGCTCCTCCAGAGTAACTATGGGCCTCTTGGCTGCTTGCCTGATTAAGGTTCTCCTTGTTCCGCTTGTCAGTTTATTAGGAAAGTCATGTTTCAATGGGCTTGTAGTCTTAACATAATCGTTTCATTTTAGATAATGGATTGAACCGTGCTCTTTGAGAAGTCCAAAGGTTGTGATATTGCTTTATTACTTCATTATACATCCCGACAACTTTATGCATGACATGTCTGCTGTTATCTTTGGTTTTTATGATGCTGTTTGTTCTCTAATGTTCCCAGAGCCTCTCTCTAAGCCCCAGAGGCCTTCCCAGAACATTTAGATGGACTCACTCACTGTTAGACTCGATTAATAATTCAACTTCTGAAACAATTGCTTGCATCAAAATTTATTTGGCACGTTAGATTAAATGTGAAATCCCAAGAAAATGGCATTAATAGTTGTAGTGTAGTGTGCAATGTAAAATAGAGTTAACCTTGTATGGCATTATAAGTAAGGGGATAGGATAAAGATATAGTAAAATCTCGATCTCAGTTGCCCCACATAACAACAACATAATTTCTAACCTCATTCTAATGAAGTTGCATCATTTTTCCAACTTGTGTCGAGCAGAATTGATATTTAAGAAACATATTGTGGTTTCCAGGACATGAAGTACACCGCGTTTCGTCTGACTTATAAGAATTCGTTTTGATTTCAAAACAAAACGGCAACACTCGGACAAAGCTCACTCTTGGTAAATAATATCTCAAAGCGTTGTGTGCATTATTATGAGTAATATTATTGCTGGCAGTAGTAGTTGTAATGTTTTTCATCATTTTGTCTCTCACTCGCCAACAAGCGCAGAATCGTCAATGGTGTCTGTCAGGGATGAATTACCGCCTGCAGGCGGAACAAACTCAGAACTTAGGCTGGCGGGTAGTTAATGTTTTAATTAGCTTAATGCTAATTAAAACATAAAGCACTATATACTTGGTTAAGGCTTTTATTGTGAAGCTCTGCTGTATTGACACAATAAATAAAGGCATGAACCTTGGTATAATTGCTTTGGCTGCTCTGCGAAGTGTATTCAGATCTTTATATATAATGCCGGCAGTCCAATAAAACCCATGAGCTGTTAAACAGACAAACCACAGCACAATGAAGAGCACACACATTTAGCTACCTGTTTTTTTTTTTTTTTACCCACCATTAGCAGCTAGTAGCAGCTGGAGGAAAGGGCTGCTCGTATAGTGAGGACAGTCCATATTTGTACAATGAAACACTCTGATTAAAAAGAAGAAAGCGTTAAGTATAATTTTGTTTATTCTTTATTTTCTCCTACCATGTTCCTACCTTGGTAATCATTATAAAACCAGTATCAATTTCATCCCACTTGCATAAAAGTTTTTTTTTCTGGGGTTTTTTTTGTAAGTAGAGGGAAATCTTATTTATATAACACCAATTCAGGCTTGCACAGTGGTGCAGTGGATAGCCCCAATTCACAACACCCGTCATCTCAAGGATCTTTACAAAGTCTGTCCAATCAAGTCATAAAAACAGACTGGTTAAAGTTTTCTATCAAAGCAGTCAATCAAACCAGATTGCATCGAGTCATCGACTAGCAGCATTAACTCCTCCTGGAAGGCCGTGCAGCCACAGTGGACAGTCATGCTGCATCGTTGATTTTTGCAGCAATCCCTCATGCCAAGCCTGCATGTAGCGGCGGCGCATGTATAGAATGTGCTCTATAGACAATGTCACAAGCTCTCTGCTTTGGCAGCTCATCAACAATTCCTAGTCCGTTACGATCTAAGATGGTCGGATCGCCCACACCTAGTGTGACTCTTTCCTTGGTCATGCATAAATCAAAAGCCTGTTTGTGTTTGCTTCTTCTGCGGGCACTGGCTCCTCCAACAACATTGGTGCTGAAGCTACCCTACTTGGCCCACGTTACAAGCCTCCAGGGTCACTCTACAGGCCACCGAAAGCTTCATGCAGAAGCATCCTGTTACTGTTGCTGCCTAACCATGTGAATAAGCAATGTTTTTAAAGGTTAGCTATGAACGTGTTGTTTTGAGAATCACATATGACATGCCCTGCACTGCAGCTGGCTAACAGTGAGTCTGTTTTTAACCTCCGGCATCCTCCTCCTCACAGTGAGTGGCAGTTTGATAAACTTGGGTCCTCTTGTCGTTTTAAACTTTAACAAAGTCTGACTGTAAATATGATTACGTTTAGCTAAGTAGCTATTTCCTTTCAGTTTCCTGATTGACCAAGATCAACGCCCATCTGCCTGACATTAATGTGATGTTCTCTTGTTTACCCTATTTTAAATATTGGCCAAGATAAATTTGGGCCGCTGATTACTAGCAATACATCCCCAGGCTTACTGCTCACCTTAAAAAAAAAAAAGAAGTGATGTCGCGAAAACCCCCAACATTTTTCAATTACAGCAATGCAAGTGGTGCCAATGCTCGTAGAGGATGGTGGTGTGTGCAAACAGATTTCCCCAACAACGTGTTACAGCTGTTATTGTATTCTAATAATTTAGTTGACAGGTGCTTTAACAGCAACACCATATTTGTTTTTATCTCCATTTCATGGAGAATATTTAATATTTAAGAATATTTACAATTTTACGAAGTATTAAGGTGCCATATCAGTGACCCATTTAAGGTCTACTGCTGTTAATTATTTGTAAACTGCTGTATTTGTACCAGAATATCTTTCCAAAAACCTGGATCTATATAGTTTGAAGTCTGCGTGGACGGACGTTAGAGGTCCTAGAGATTTCTTTTCCTACACTGCAAAAAGGGAACTAAAAGTAAGTAAAATCTTGAAATGAGTATATTTTCCTTGATTTGAGCAGGTAAATAAGACTATTTGCCAATGGAATAAGATTTTTGCACTTACAATAAGAATAACTCGTCTCCATCATCTTACTTCAAGTGCAGGATTATCTAATTATCTTATTTTAGGGGTAAAAATACTCGTTCCATTGGCAAATAGTCTTACTTAGCTGCTCAAATCAAAGGAAAATATACTAATTTTAAGAAGATTTTACCTACTTTTAGTTCCCTTTTTGCAGTGTAATCTGTTTTATTGACAAGATATTGTCCTTTTAAAGGTTACAACAATTGTTAATGGCTTTAATTACAGAAAATTCCAGAAAAGAAGGACAGGTAGAGACCAATAAAAAGAGTAATTTGCTAAAAACGTTGCAGTTAACTGCAATAAAGTGATGCTACAAATAAACTACCAACTTTCTTTCCTTTTTTTCAATGATTTCTCTCGCCCAAAATCCTCCCATGAACAGAAATGTTAGCTTGTGGGCCCTTCCCGTTCTTTTTACTCCTTCCTTTTTTTCTCTCGTCTGCCGATTTTTTTTTCCCTTGTGCGCTGACACAGATGAAGAAGAAATAGCGCACTGGTACAAAGTAACCTTCTAGCAGCAATAGCTCTCCTAGGCAGAGCACTGCCAGGGATAAACAGGTGATTATATTTACACCTCCTCACCAATAATTTAGCGTTCTCTCCATTCTAGTTTTTTTATTGTCTGTATCGGCATAAATAGTCTTATCTTTTTTTTTTTTTTTGTTTCTCAGAGGATTCAGTGGTGTGTTTTAAGCCCCAAAGGGCAGCGCATACTTTTAATAGATGTCTCCCACGCCACAAAGGGAAAGAGGGAGAGAGAGAGAGACTGACACATGGAGACAAGTTTTAATTGTGGTTTCAGGGGCCTTTTTCCCATGTGGTGATGTCACTGGTTGTCAAAGCCAGGCCTCCAGGGACCCTACGCTCTGAACAATGTTCTCTCCTATGGTCCCTTATTTATTTATTTTTTTCCCCTGGTATCTCTCAGCTCACTTTTAACTGCATTTCCTTCATCTTTAGGCATTCATCTTTTTTCATTAACTTTGAGCTCTTCCTCGGCACATCTGAAGAATATACCAACCCTCCTCTGCTTTCTGGGTTTATCCATTTCATCTTCCCTTTTCTAAAGTGTGTACTTTTCTGCTTTCTATGAATATGCTCTGCCTTACTAAAGTATTCAACCAACCAAGTACTAGTTTATTTTTATTTTTTTTACTTTTTGTCACATTTTACCAGCATACTTCAATTGATTTTATTAGAATTGTATTTAAAATACCCACACAATGTAACTGTGAGGTAAAAGGGAAACAACACATGGGTACAAATACAGATCTGAATTGTGTAACGTGCATATATGCTCAAATCCTTTCAATCTAACGCTCCTAAATAGAATCCAGCAAAACCAATTACTGAAGATCCCCACATTCAAGAAAACCAGGCTTTTTGCATGAATACCTCCAAATGAGCATGCACATGGTGACAGTCGAGAGGAAAACTCCCTTTTAACAGGAAGAAACCTCCAGCACTACAACAACCAGGCTCAGTGTGATTAGAGGGGACCTCCTTTAGTGGTTTTAATCCAAGATTAATTATCTCAGCACTATGATACAAACATTTTAAGACAGACACACTAACTTCTTACAGTTTAAAATGCTGTAAGTCTACATATAAAATGTATCAGCTACAAGTAATGAATATGTTTGGATAACGGGTCAGGGATAAAGTTGTGAAGAAGCTAAAATGGGGTTAGATTATAAAACAATTTTCTAAGCTTTTTCCATCTCACAAACCATATTACCTTCTAAGTTGTTGCCTAGACACTTGAACTGACAGGGTTGGCAAGGAGACGTTAATTAGAAAAGCACCAAGAAGGCTGATGGTAACTCTTGGGGAGCTGCTGAGGGACACAATTCAGGGAGAACTTGTTTTGAGAACTACCGTGTTTTAGGACCATAAGGCAAACCAGATTATAAAGTGCACAGTGAATTAATGTGTCTTTGTGCATCTTTGTCCATATATAAATTGCACGGTGCACTAAATATTCTCCCCAAGTGTGTAATATAACTCCGCCCCTTCATGTACACAGCTTTCTCCTGGGAGGGACAGCTATCGTTCTCTGTCGGGAGGACAGTAGTTGGACTACACTGCATATAATATAATGTAAGGCCAAAATAAACGTAACTTTTATATTGAATTAGCTTACCAGGTTTATTGTTGCTACAAGTACTCCAGGCGTGGGCTGCCTAAAGGCCCCCACATACTCGGGTGTACTGTGCGCATACTGTTAGCTTAGTGGACTCCGCGCTGACTCTCCGGACGTTTTACCCTTCATAGTCAATCGTACTGTTGTCTACATTTCTTGTGGCAAATTTCTATAATTCCCACACTTTCTGGGACGAAGCGGCAGAACGGATGTTAAAATGTGTAATTAGCTAGCTGAGGACCTAAAGCCGCTTCTTTTCCAGCAGGCTCCCATGTGCACCCGAGCATGTGGGGGCCTTTACATGAATGCACTTCTAGTTTCAACATTACAGTCAGGCAGTATTGTAGACAGCTCATGGGTCCAATCAGGTAAAGACATAGTGTACAGTAATGCTCCGAATATCCATTGAGTGGAGCGGCTTCGTTGCTTACCAAAGTCGTACTAACATATTTTAACAGATTTTTGAGCGCATTGTACCACATGAAATCAGTCAGTAAGCACAACGGCTATCGTATATAATAGTGTTGCACCGATACCGATACCAGTTTTCGGACGGGGCCCCGATCCAGCACTAAAATGGTTGTATCGGTATCAGCGAGTACCAACAAATAGGGCATCGATACCATTTTGATGTTTGTATGTCACTTGAACGCAGCCTTCTCTCTCCCGACTAGTATTATACGTGTTATATAAGTTCATGAAAGTTGCACTATTTTGGCATTTGGGAGCCAAAACTCAGGGTTTAAAAGAGATTATTCAAGTATTAATGTAATTTTACTGTCTTACTGTTGCACTACTATTATACATGTTATAATTTCACGAATCTTGCACTATTTTGGCCTTTGAGAGCCAAAAGTGTATTCAACTATTGTCACCCATTCCTGGTAGTTCTACTACCCTAAGTAGTATGCAGTTCTTCATATATATACACACACACACATCAATTTCAAACAGATGGTATCGGTATGGTATCGGTATCGGCCAATACTGCACAGCCAGGTATCGGGTCTCGGTATCGGGGCAAAAAATGGTATCGCCGCAACACTAGTATATAATGTGCCCCTGATTATAAGGCGTACCATCAGTTTTTGAGAAGATTTAAGGATTTTAAGTGCGCCTTATAATCCATACCAGTTGAATACTCCAAAAATCTGGCTTTTATGGAGTGACAAAAAGAAAATAACAAGATCAGAAAACATTTATATTTGCAGTTTGCCTCAAGCCGCGTAGGGGACAAACATGATGCTCTGGTCAGAAGAGACCTAAATTAAATTTATTGTCCAAGATACAAAACACTTTGTGTGGAGTAACTCATAACTCGGCACATTACCCTGAATGTGTCACACCTATGGTCAAACTACGTGTTGGCTGCATCATGATGTAATGATGCCTTTCTTTATCACGGAGGGGAAGCCTATCAGAGATTGTGAGAAAATGGAAAGTACTTAATACAGGGTAATCCTGAGAGATAACATGTTAGAGGCTGCAAATAACCCAACAAGATTACCATCCTGATTAGATATGACCAAGTCAAAGTTCAGCCATAAAACCAATTGAGAATCCATCGAAGGACCAGATAATTGTTGCTTAAAGATGCTCTACATTCAGTCCAGTAAAAACTGGGAAACGATTTTCGTTTCTAGTAGGCAGAGCTGGTAGAGATGTACCCCAAAAGAGTTGTAGCTGCTTATCGCATTAAAAGATGAGTTTGCAAATTATTCACAAATGCATGACATATTTTATGAATTTGTATTTGAAAGAAAAATAGAAAAACAGTTTTCCTTCTACTTCACAATTGCAGGATCTCACCTTTTTCTTTTCCGAGGACACACAGTATGACACAGATACAATTTAAAGTAGTCAGTGTACAGCTTTTTATAACAGTGTACATTTGCTGTTTTTTCAACATAACACTTATGACTAAACCGCTGGCAACAGAACGGAGTACATCCCTAGGTGAAAATGATTAAATTTTTCCCAATTAGCCATTTTCCTTCCCCGGTGTCATGTGATTGGTTACTGTTACAATGGTTCAGGTGTCAGTGGGGAGCAGGTGCAGAGCTCTCTGAGGAGCAGCATTGTTTATCGACATAAAGATAGCCCAGGCTTTGAAGGCTGCCAACACCTGGAAACTGAGCTGCAGCATGGTGATCAAGACCACACGGAGCATGATCCCCTCCCTTGGTAAAGCGTTGGTAAGCTCCAGGCCCAGGAGAGTTCAGGCCACACAAAATAGTGACACTTTGCCCATAATTTGGACATTTTCTCTCATGGGCTGCACTCATGTTTGTGGCCAGCCGTTTCAGAAATTAGTGGCTGTGTTGAATTATTTTAGGCTGTTGGGTTATATGTACACTGACTACTTTATGTTATATCACAGTGTCATATATTCAGTGTTGTTCCATGAAAAGCTAATTAAAATGCTGACAAAAATATGAGGGTTGTACTCAGTTTTGTGAGATATTTTATGTACTAGTTTATCTTGATCTATCAAAGATTATTTTTGTTATGTCACAATTTAAAAAAAAAAATACAAGGATGTTGTTTGGTCTCATTTTTCTTAAAGGTGCCATGCCATCACTGTATAAACCATTTCATGTCGTTGATATTGCTGCATTTGCAAATTCTCCAATGAATTTCATAAAAAGTCACGTCGACTGTTTGTCAGGCAAATTGTCTCTCCCCAATAAAAGGGTTGGTTGCAGTAATGCAGCAACAACCATATTTGGAAAACCGGTCAATCGGTCAATTGGTGGTGCACCACCACCATGGTGGTGCCAGGTCTTCACCGCGGTGGAGTCACCACAATGACTGAGGAGAGGTCGCTCTGCCAGGCAGCGACAGGACAATCATGCTGCTCACATGCCGCAGATTTTTCAGTTACAAACATACCTTTCTTGCATTTGATGGCATTTAGAAATTAAATAAACTTATGGGTAATGGCAGCATTGTTGTCACCACCTTCAATGTTGGTACAGAAGCTTTTTTGTTTGTTTGTTTGTTTGTTTGTTTGAAAACCACGACTTGAATTCTGCCACAGGAAACCGTCTTCAGTAAAGTCCCAATAAATGAACTTCAGCCACTCTTCTGTGATTACCTTCGTCATTCGGGAGTGAGGGGGAACCTTCATGCATTTTAGACCTCCCTGGGACATATCAACTCTCCGTTTTAGTAACCGCTGTGAAGTTAGTTTGAGGTTAAATATGGGAATATGTGCTCCGCAGCTTCAGTGGTGACTGCCTCCGTTTCCAGCCGATACAGGGAGGCTGATCTGGGGCTGCTGTCTGCTCGTTTCCTCCGGCTTACTCCACGGGAGTGGAGCAGTCAGACATGCTAGTGGAACTCACAGCAGGTGCATCAGCTGAGGAGAGGACTACACTGCAAACAGGAAACTAAAAGTAAGTAAAGTTTTCTTGAAATGAGTATATTTTTCCTTGATTTGATCTGCTAAATAAGACTCTTTGCCAATGGAATGAGTATTTTTACCCCTAAAATACGATTATTAACTATCCTGCACTTGAAATAAGATGATGGAGATTAATTGTTATTATTTTAAGTGCAAAAATCTTATTCCATTGGCAAATTGTCTTATTTACCTGCTCAAATCAAGGAAAAAAATACACTAATTTCAAGAAAATGTTACTCTTAGTTCCCTTTTTGCAGTGTAAGGCTGCTTGCTTGATGGTGTGCTCTGATAGGAGATTATGAACACGTAGAAAGACAGCCTGTTTTCTGATCTGACCTTTTTTTTTCTTTTTTTTGCAAAGCAACAAAGCTGACTGCCCCTGAGCAGGTCCTTTGGTATTCATTTTTGACATTAACAATGCCTCATTAGTTCACAACAGACTGTATTATAACCCCAAGACCTCAGAAAAGTGAAATTTATTATCATCATAATGATCCTGACAGAACGGGATCCAATAAGTAGAGATTTTTTTTATTTATTTATGGGCTCGATCCGTCACTCCAGTCAGCATCCCCGTATGCAGCAGTGAAACCTGGATGCATGCATCCGGCAGGAGTACAGCTGTAGATGTCATGTTGCAGTTCATGCACGGCGTGCCTTCTTGTCTTCAGAGTTGTAAGCTGGACTGAAAGGCAGAGCTCTGGTGGAGATAAACGTCAAGTTACTAACGTCAGATTTACCAACCTGGACACAACGGTTGGCCTACTTTTCCTGAAATTTGAATGCCTTATAAGTAAACAAGTCAAACTTTAACCTTTCGCCTCGCTACTCATTCTCTGGTGGTGACTGTGTTTTTTTTTAACTGGAAAAATTAATCATTAGAACAGAGTTGTGTATGAATTTTCTGCCGTGTTCTCCTTGTTTCTGTTTTTCTTATCAGGACGTTATATTCGCTTGACTGTTAAGCAGGATTGTTTGGCTACAAAAGAGTTACTGGAAAAGATGAACAATTAGAAAAGCTTTAAAACTGCTCATGTTAGAGCTTTTTTATGACGTTGTCACAATACCCCTGTTCATTTTTCTTTGCATTCTTATAGCGGTTAATAGATAATTATGGGTTTAAAATTGGATTTGTGGCAAATAAATGCAATTCTTCTGGCTGAGATCTTCGCAGCGTGTTCGTGAATCCGCGGCGGCACTTTCTCGGAAGTGATTGCTCGTCATGTCCAGCTGCTCGTGGGTTTAATGCGGTCGAGATTCAGGCTCTACCAGCTGTCAAAACTGACTTTCATAAAACAAAGAGGGTGATTGTCAGGCAGCTGCAGCAAACACTGACTCGCCATTTTTCCGTTCCCCTGACAGAAAACAGAGCCAGCGTCTACCTGAGAGAAGAATATGAAAAACTCCTGCATGCGTAATCTCTTTTGATATTTGTTTTACAAACAGTTTGCACAGAACTGGCACACACACAGACACACACACACACACACACATATCGCTACTACAAAAACACATGTGCATCATGCGCAGCCAGAGAGTAGCGCATGGGCACATGATGCCAAAACCTAAACTGGGCGGCTAGCCCATTCTACTGGGAAGCCACAATGATTTCATTATACTGCAGAAATAATCACGGAGCTAAGGTCACTGGGATGCTGTGTGTGCATGTGTGGGTGGGGGGGGGGGGGTGTTTGTGAATGAATGAGATACTTAGATATAAAAAAAGAATAGTGGGAAGTTTACAACCCCTTCATATGGCAAGTGTTGCTTTTGGAGGTTGCAGGCATGTGTTGGCAGGCAGGTATGCCCCCCTGAGGAAGCAGCTGACGTCTCTATGCGGTCACTCTGGAGTCGGCTTTCCAAGATGAAAGGCTGTTAATAGCCGCGCGGATGTTTTCTCATTACATGCTTTTATTCCTTTTGCTTGTTTGTGTGATGCTGTCTCTTAATGTTTCCCACATCCTCATTCTTTGAGTATTTTTTTGTGAAACCTTTTTCTTTTTTTTTCTCTGTACAACCCAGAGTTGCAGACTGTTTTATGCGTATTTGTAATGTGAGTCTTCTTTCTTCTTCTCTATTTTTTCTCCTGAAGGAGGAAGAAATGTTTCGACCCAACATGTTTTTTCTCTTGATTCTTCCACCCATCATATTTGAATCTGGATACTCCTTACACAAGGTATGACCGCCTTTGTGGCTTAATTAATTTTTCCCCCCCTCTTTTATGAGTAAAAAGTGAGATTCCAAGAACAGTTGAGCAACAATGTGCTGAATGGGTCACAAAGAATGCATGGTCATATGGGTTTGGGATAGGCCGCCTTGTGACTGAAAAGTCAATACAGTTGGGCGTGCTTAGTTTCTGTGGGTTATTCATATTCCTGTCCCTCTTTGGCCCCCAGTTAAAAAGGACTTAGTTCTGGCAGCAAAACTGCTGAACATGAATCACCATGATGACAAAGCACTGTCCATGTTTATATGTGCGTCGCACTCCACCCTTATTGGGACCCCTGCTAGAGAGATTTTTAACCGCAGTAATACAATTTCAGACTGATTTGAGAACATTAATTCAGTGGGGAAAGAAAAGGCCACATTAAGGAACAGTTGTGTTTTGCAAAATTCCAAGTACAACACCTATTGTCCCTTTCAGTGCTTGGTAAAACCAGCTTTGCTAAAACAATAGCATCTAATCTTTTCCTGTCAGATTTCACAAGGTTTGAGTATTCAGAGAGGTTGATCTTTGACACTCTGCCCAATCTCTCTTGAACGTCTAGTCCTCGATCTTATCTTTTGCATTCTTCTTTTTTTTTCCCCTACACAACTTAGATCTAGTGACAGCAATAGTCAATGAAGAAGGTAACTTTTTGTCACATCAATTATATGCTGAAGGACAGAATTATGACTCCTTTTTGGTTTTCTGGCAGAGGGCATTAAGTTTAAAAAAAAAAAAAAAAAAAACACAGCAGCACAGAACCTCTACTATACTTAACAGTGGACATGAAGTGTTTTCCCACTTATTTTCACTTTGTTTTAAGCAGACCCATATAAGGTGTCAGTTGTTGAAAAGTTCTGTCTTTGCCCAAACTGATCCAAGGACATGATTTTAGTTAAAACACTGATAGTTTACAAAGTTCCTTCGCTTTTAATTATTGTGATAACTGTTGATGTGGCTACATTTTAGTAAGCAGCTATGGAAAAATGTCCTGATTTATGTCAACTAACGTACTCCTGCTCTTTTTTTTTTTTTTGAATGACATGGCCTTTCCCATTTCGAAGAGTGAACAGGAGAAATTGGCTTTGTCACATTTATTGATCCATCCGTCCATTTTCTAAACCCGCATGTCTTGCAATGTCATCGGGCGAGAGGCAGAGAACGTCCTGGACAGGCCACCACATTACAGGGCAACATAGAGACACACAGGACAAACTATAATACACAGTAACAGTAACACAGTAACTTAGGGCAATTAAGAGTAAACGATTGACCTAACAGTCATGTTTTTGGACTGTGGGAGGAAGCTGGAAAACCCAGAGAGAACCCACGCATGCACAGGGAGAACATGCAAATTATACCAGGAGTGCCAATAGGTTCATAAGAGTAGTATTGTGTTTGTGTGTGTGTATATATATATATATATATATATATATATATATATATATATATATATATATATATATATATATATATATATATATATATATATATATATATATATATTTTTTTTTTGTAAGAGTAGTATTTTGTAGGAGTAGTATTGTGTTATTGCAAGCAAAGCATTGACGGGGCCAGCCTTTCCCGACATTCAAAGTGATTTTTTTTTTTCTTTATGTACCTGTACTGTGACCTACTTTTCATTTTACAGCTGGCAACATGTTATATAACAGTACTATTTGACATTGCATACTGTGAAGCCCATTATTGTCTGAGCTGTGTATTTGTGTGTGCGTGTGTATCCAGGGCAACTTCTTTCAGAACATCGGCTCCATCACCCTGTTTGCTGTGATTGGAACGGCTATTTCAGCCTTCATAGTCGGTGGCGGTATCTATTTCCTTGGCCAGGTGAGCCACCCAGCTCCGAACAAGTCTGGTATTCGGAGAAACGTTATTTTTTTTTACCCCTGTTTTCCCTGAATTGAAACATATTGGCAGAGCCTCGTTGTGTAAAGGACCTTTCTGGTGGGTCTCAGTGTGTCTTTTCTTATGTTCTCTGACAGGCTGATGTGATTTATAAGATGACCATGACAGATAGGTAAGCTCGTTTTTATATGAATAAAACATTGCCTTTGCGTTGTGTTCATGTGGGAAATGTTTTACCGAAAAAACATAAACATATTTTACCCCTCCCCACCAACTTAAATTCAATTTTAGAATGGTCTTCCTTTTAACATAAATAAACTGCCTACTGTAGACTGAGCAGTTCCAAAAAGTAAGACGATACAGCAGTCAGAGGTGGCTCACACTAACGCAGTATTTTACTACATACCCAGGAGGGTTTTTTTGGGCTGAACTTTGGGTTGTTTAGTGTTTTTCTTGGTGCCTAGTCAAAGGTGTGTATTTTGGCTTTAGGCACAGCAATGTTTGCCTATTTATTATTTCTTTGCCAGTAAAGTTTTTTTATTTTTTTTTAGCTTTCCTGCCTGCATGTCTTTTGTGGGATTGTCACAAACTGCTCAAAGGAGTTTGATATAATTTTGCTGAGGAAATCCAGACATAGCCCACAAATGAACTGGCAGATGTGCCGGAACAGCTCTGAATCCGCGCACCCTTTTCTGCTGCCAAAGATCTCTGGCGTTTTCACTTTTGTTGGAATGTTTTTTCCAGTGCTTAAAAATCTGATTTACTTTCTCAGTTCAATCCAACTTCCTCTTGAGGCAGCAAATGAATCGTTTCTTCTTATCGTGCACACTCTAGGGTTATTACAAGGTTACAAAACTGATTTTGCTCTGGTGTTTTTCTCCTTTGCTTCACTGCTACTGTTACCTTAAAGTTGTTTTCACCCGTGATAACACAACCATCTCTTTCTGGTTCCCTTCCATCACACTATAGCTTCGCCTTTGGATCGCTAATCTCAGCCGTGGACCCTGTAGCTACTATTGCCATATTTAATGCTCTCAACGTGGACCCAGTGCTCAACATGCTGGTGTTTGGCGAGAGCATCCTGAACGACGCAGTCTCCATTGTCCTCACCAAGTAAGAGTCTCTCCATACACTTGATTAGTGTTGCGCCGATGCCATTTTTTGGCCCTGATACCGATACCCGATACCTGGCTGTGCAGTATTGGCCGATACCGATACCATACCTGATTACCATCTGATTTGAATGTGATGTGTGTGTATATATGAAGAACTGCATACTACTTGGGGTAGTAGAACTTTTTGTTACCTACCTGGAATGGGTGACAATAGTTGAATAAACTTTTGGCTATCAAAGGCCAAAATAGTGCAACATTTGTGAAATTATAACATGTATAATAGTAGTGCAACAGTAAGACAGTAAAATTACATTACTAATTGAATAATCTCTTTTAAACCCTGAGCTTTGGCTCTCAAATGCCAAAAATAGTGCAACTTTCATGAACTTATATAACATGTATAATACTAGTCGGGAGAGAGAAGGCTGCATTCAAGTGACATACAAACATCAAAATGGTGTTGGTCACCTATTTGTTGGTACTCGCTGATACCGATACCACCATTTTAGTGCTGGATCGGGGCGCCGTCCGATACTAGTATCGGTATTGGTGCAACACTACCCTTGATGCCCGTTTATTTAGCATTCCACACTTTTTTTGGTCCTGATGTTATGCAATGTTGATATGGGTTTCCATTAGCAACTACCTTGATGATGACAGAATGTTTTTTTGTTTTTTTTTTTTTGTTTTTTTTTTTTATCAAAAGGAAAATATCTACAAAAATGCCAAACACTCAGACATAGCCTAAAGGTACAGTGCCTGGCAAAGTTGTTCATATTGTGAAATTTTTAACTTTTTGTCACGTTACTTGAATTGTTTTACTGGAATTTTATGTGATAAATGAAGACAAAGAAGCTTATGGTTATAATACTGTGTTTCAAAGTTTTTTTTTTTTTTTTTATTAAATGGCATTGTTTAAAGTCTTGTCCATGAATTCTTGTTTGGACTTAGGTCTGGATTTTGCAAAAATTGTTGTGCTGACTTTTAAGATCCAAGATGGCTTATGGGATTTAATTTTATTTTATTGAAAGGTTCCTTTGTATGGTTATGTGTCACCAGCGCAAGTATGAATAAAGTCAATCTATGGTTCAAGTCTGATATGGAGTGAAATAACGTCTAAGAGGAATCGTGATGCAGTTTGGCTGCAATTCACCACTTCACCATCTGCGTCGCCAATTTCCCCCGTCTCCAAAATGAGCGTACGTCTGTATCAGAGTTGCTGTGAGGACCGCACATTTTCCCACCAAGTCTTTGTTATAGATCCCAACTTTTGTGTGTTGGGATCTATAACAAAGGATGGATGGATGGATTATCTAGCCACGGAGCAATACAGTTTTACCGTGTAAACTGTGGATGACTTGGAAAAGGAAAATTTTAATTTTTTATGGATAAAGATTTTTTTTTTTGTTAAAATTCCCAGTTTGCACGCGTCTTTACTTCCCGTATCTAAGGAATGACACTGAAATTTGGATCTCTTGACATAACAAGTCCCTTTTTAAAATAAAGTGTAATAATTAAAGGCTACTATTTTGTAGAATATTCTTGTATTTCACTTTTACTTGTCCCCATGTTCTAGTGGGTCCCGTGGAGGCTCTGACATAAAAGAACAAAGTAAATATGAGATTATTAAAATGCAAAAATTCATACTGTAGAAAGTGATAGAAACATCTAACATGGACAGTATTTACACATTAATTTGTCTGCTGCTTTTTGCCAGCCCTCTCTCCTGGCTTTAACTGATTTTTAGGTGTTTTAATTAATGACTCAAATTCGGCAAAACCTTCCATTAAAAGCTCTTGTTCTGCTTGGAAAAAAATCTGTGGGCGTTCTTTGGCCATACTGAACAGCCAATAGCAGCGCTGCTGATCAATGTTTCTACTATCGATACATTTCCCCTTTTAAACAAACGCATGAACGCGCAGTTGTCTCAGATAACTCAATCCAGCCATACTAATCATAAACAACAGGTGTGTTTGAAGAACCCACTTAGCCGGATCATGATTAGCCGGATGAAATCATCTTGGATGTGTCATTTGATCTTGGATGTTTTAAGCAACGTACGGAGAACGGACCCCAGGAGCACACCATCCACACAAGGAAACGCGGTTTTGCCAGCGTCATCCGTTGAGGCCGATTTTCTCTTTAGCAGGGA
The DNA here is from genome assembly GCF_011125445.2 of Fundulus heteroclitus. Lineage (NCBI taxonomy): Eukaryota > Metazoa > Chordata > Actinopteri > Cyprinodontiformes > Fundulidae > Fundulus > Fundulus heteroclitus. Next base: position 337,691 of record NW_023396967.1, read on the forward strand.
CAGCAAAGCTGGTCAGAGTGGATGGGGATGTGGCGGCAGTAAATACAGGGCAATGTTGTGAGAAACACCTTCTTTAAAAGACTTTCTTCTTCAGGTACACATACAGCCAAGGCTGAAATGGACTGGCTTATGGGTAACGCATATCCGTTTGTTAGAATGACCCAGTCAAGGTCCAGTCCTGTATTCAGTGGAGAATGTTTAGTGCCACAGAGGCAGCAAACTGGTGGCTCTACAGGTGACGCTAAATAAAAGCAGCCAGCCACACCTTTCAGTTTTATACACTGTGCTGGTCCAGCTCATAAAAACCCAGTGAAATCCATGTGGGTGTGTGGTTGTACGAAAAGAAAAAAAAAACGGCAACATTTTAAGAAATGTTAATACTTTTGCAAAGCATTTTATTGCTTTATTGTGTTATTTTCTAATTTGTAGCAGGCTAAAGTCAAGTTTTCTTTAGTTTTTCGGCTCGAGGCTCCGGAGGGAAATTTTCCATAGATTTTACAGAAAGGTGTCATTACCCACACGATGATGGGTCAGTGTGGACGCAGTTCGGGTTTCAGACGTCGCTCCTCTCATTCACTTTAGATGAGGTGACATCTTGCTTCCGAGCACTTGTTTGCTTTGTTGTTACCTCACGCTGCTTGTGTTTGAAGGGTGAGAAACGGTGTACCATTTCAAGTGGCCAGGAATCAAATCAAGCAGCAGATGGTGTGAATGGTCTATACTTATTACATTTTTTATTTTCCCTATGTGTGAAAACTGTTCTGTGGGTTAGGCTAATTACTGTACTGCGGTCAAGACGAGGGCGCCCCGCCTAATAAGAGGAATGAAGCAGTCATCACCTAAGCTTAATAATCTCTGTATTGCAGCAGCTTCATAAAAACTGGTTAAAGTCAGGGGTTTATAGCTAATGTTTGTCTCATTTCTCTGATCCTGTAAAAATAAGTTTTTTTTAAATATTAACCGGAGTCCAGTAAACTCACTCATACAGGAAGTTGTTCTTTTTTTTTTTTTTTACCTCTTCTGGTTTGTAATGATCACACATCAAGTCAAACTGTGACGGGAAGGAAAGATTAGAATAGAAACAAGTGACCTCTGTTATCTTCTCACATAGAAAAAAAAAAAAGCATGTCGTCATCCAACACTCTCTGACTCATCCCTGCGTTTAGACACATCCGCGTTTCCATCTGCTGAAAGTCCAGCTGCTTGAAGGCCGAAGCGAGCATCTGTGGCTTACACAAAATCCAGCTTTCTAGTGGCTTTGTTTATTCATTTTATGTTTTTGTAGATTTTCAGAGTTTCGGTAGATATGCTGATTAACATACCTGGGTCACCAGACACTGTTCCCTCTGTTTGGAGCAGCCAGACTGTTTATACTTTATCAGCAAACACGCTGGGCCAATGACAGAAACTTGTCTGGCCAGTTTCATAGAAACTAAGAATTTACAGCTTGTTTGTAAGCATCGGTGTAATACAATCCTCTGTCTTTGTGCTGTCCTTATGTCCACCTTATCTCACGGTTAGTTAATAGTGTAAAGTGATCTGAAGTGTTAGGGTGCCCCTGCACAGTAAATGAAGCCATCAATAATTTATGGACTAAACGGGCCTGGCGGTGTCTTTGCTGCTGACACCTCACTGGGCGACTTTCTTAGAAAGCTGCTTTGCGGTTATACCAGGTTGTTTACAGCAGCAGGGCAGCCGGATAGTACACATTACAAAGAGGTTATCTATTAGTTTTAATGCTGTTGGTGGTATTAATTAGAGTTAGATTTGATTCTATCTCTGGTCTATATTCATTATTAGTTACAAAACCTCCAGTAACTTCTTGGTGTGAACAGAAACAAAAAGATCTACTACCCAGGGGGGCGGGGCAATATATCAAGATTTTAAAAATATCAAGATTTTCAAACAAGTAATATAACATGACACTATGTCGTTTATATCGAGATGGTCTATGTTGCATTATAATTAGACTTTTATGTATCCCAGTAGGTAATTTTTCAGCTGTTTCTCATATTTATCTACCACTCTTTGTCAAAAAAATGCGCCTGTGAGACATTTGGGATAAGGCTTTGATTCAGAGGTGCCTTGTTATAATTAGTTTGTGAAAGGAAAAGCATATCGAGATAAATATCGGATATCGCGATTCAGCCTGAAAATATTGAGATATTTTTGTTACATATCGTCCAGACCTACTACTGTCATTGCTTCAGAACTTTATCTTAACTGTGGGCGCATCGGCGGAGGCCTCAGCTCTAGACGCGGCCGCCCTGGGTCAGAGGCCCAGCCCGCAAACCTTTGCTGCATGTCTCTCTCTCAAACCCACTTCCTGTCAACCTGCTGTTAGTGAATGCCAAACAAAAGAAAATGTATGTTTTACTAGGACGGTTTTATTCTAAATATTCTTAAAATAGGCATTTTAGCTGTAAAGTTGTTGTTGTTTTTTTTCGTTATCTCTGGTTAGTTTATAATTTTGTTCCAGTGACTTAGGTTTCCAAACATCTCTTCCAACTTATTTCGATAAATAACTTTGTAGGTTCTCTGTTGTAGTTTCAGTCTCGCAAAGATATGAAAACCATCCAGCGAAGACCTCAGAGTTGCGTCATCCTCAAACATGCGTCCTGTTTTCAGCTGATAGTTCTTTCAGAGTCATCTTCTTGGAACCTTCTGCCACACTGCTAGTTACAACATAAATACACTCTATTTCAAACAGGTGCTTTCCTGTGTTATGTGTAGACACAACAACTCATCCCTTAGGTTTAAGAGCCTTTTAATGGCTGATTCATTGGCTACAGTTTAGTAGCTTAACAAACTAAAAAAGAAAATCTTTACTCGCTAAGTGGTTAGTGTTGGATTTAAGAACAAAAGAGGCCAGGGTCCAACTATCTAGTAAAGACCTCAAAAAGCCATAAAAGTTTTTAATCAACATCATTTTCAAGGATTACCCAGACGTCTACTTTCCTGTTAGCAGAATATTAACTAATTATTGTGGCTCAGATCGTGTCCAGATTGATTGGTGAAGGGTGATTTTCCACTTTATGAACTATACGAAAGGATTATGTGAGGTAATCTTTGTTTTTTTTTGTTTACTGTTGTGAAGATTTGATTGATGTATGTAACTCTGATCATATCTTGTCTGGATGCACCTGCATATTTCCCGTGTGAAAGAAGCTCTCATGCTCACAGGTTCACTATTGTGTTTCCACATCCAAGGACACAGAGAGGAGTTGAGTTTGATAGGAACTGGATCGTACCAGTGGACTGCACTCCTCTGACGATAACTCCCACTTTCTTTTGTTAACCCAGAATGTATAAAAGTTAGTGTGTTCTTTTTCTCATTGCTCTGTTTCCTGACTGCGTTGGGGGACAGAGATATTCAAACGCTCATGCCTTTGAATTAAAATAACTTAAAGACAGACGATGCATTGTTTGTTTTCATGAGTGGTGTGCTCACTTAATTGATAATTATTAATATCTATAACATTACCCAACAAGATTTTTGGGTGATTGGATTACAGGCATATTTTTAATCCTCATTTACTCTTCCACCAGGTTCAGTGGTGGAGTTTTACTGCCCCCCTTCAGTCAGACTGCGGTATTACAATGCAACGCACAGGGATTGTGCCATCATTAATCATTCTCCTATTTTTTTTTTCTCGTTACAGCACGGCAGAGGGCTTTTTTTCCCGCTCCGATAACTCCATGGTCACAGGCTGGGAGACTTTTGTGCAAGCGCTGGGGTATTTCCTCAAAATGTTTTTCGGCTCCGCCGCTCTGGGAACTCTGACTGGGCTCATTTCAGCCGTTGTATCCTGAATGATTCACTGAGTGTGGCTCTTTTGTGCTTTACACACACATGTGTGTACGTGTGTGTGTGTTTTTTCTTGTTTTAGTTTTAAATTCCCTAACTCAGCTGTTAGTTTCTAAAACACTTCGACCTGAGGAAGACGCCATCGCTTGAGTTTGGTATGATGATCATCTTTGCATACCTCCCGTACGGCCTGGCAGAGGGCATCAAACTGTCCGGTGGGTGCACGTATGAAAAGACACATACTCATCTAAAACAGCTGCAAGAATTTGGTTTGTCTGCGTTTTTCGCTGACCACCTCCTCCTCCTCCCACCCACAGGAATAATGTCCATCCTGTTTGCGGGGATCGTGATGTCTCACTACACCCATCACAACCTTTCCCCCATCACCCAGATCCTCATGCAGCAGACGCTGCGCTCGGTGGCCTTCATGTGTGGTGAGTAATTTCCTGCTTAGCTTTAACCCCCCCCCCCCCTTCTCATTTAATCTGACATTTTCAGAAACTGTCTTTAACTTCTCCCCACAGAGACGTGTGTGTTTGCTTTTCTCGGCCTCTCCATCTTCAGCTTCCCACATAAGTTTGAAATATCCTTCGTCATCTGGTGCATTGTAAGTTGCTTTTTATGCAAAGGCCAGCGTTAAATGTTGCCGTCAGTTTAGTTTAATCAAACCGTGTCTCTCTCTGCAGGTCCTGGTGCTTCTCGGCCGAGCGGTGAACATCTTCCCCTTGTCGTTCTTGCTGAACTTTTTCAGAGACCACAAGATCACACCAAAAATGATGTTCATCATGTGGTTCAGTGGTGAGAGGCCAGCCGGCTAGTTAATGGAGTTTAAAGCTGTTGGACCGCCAGTTTCCTGTCACAGTGTTGCTGAAGTGTTGAGTAACCAAATGAAAGGAAATCAGTTTGTTTCTGAGGAAAATGTGTGCGTCTTTATCATATTTTTGATCATTGTTCAGATTTCCTGCTGCACAGTCATAACCCTGTTCGTCAGTGAGATGATTTTTTGTGATTGCGTCTCAACTCCCGCGTCACATTCTAGCTTTTGGTTCCTTTGCCGCTTTTTTATTTATTTCATCAAAGCAACAGTCAAAGGGCTTGTCAGCTGACTTCGGGAGAATGAGTGAACATATGACCCTAAAATAGTGATTTCTCGCTCATAAAAGAGTGTAAAGTTACAATTCTTCAGCGAACAAGTAAAAACCGGTCAAACCAGCTTTCTGAGTCTGAAAATCAAGAGCAAGGCCTAATTGATTTTTATTTCATTTTATTGACACATGCAACTCAGGAGCAGCTTCATCTACATAGTTCACATTATTATTTCTAATCAAGTCTTTTTAAAGGTTTTCACTCCAATAAAATAAATGACTAAAAATTCCCAATATTAATGTTTCCCCAATATCCACTGAAGTTAGAAAGTATTAGATTTTTTTCTGTCATAATACAAATCCACGTCAGATAAGGTGTTGGTCAATACTCGTTGAAATCTAGTTGAAATCTGAAATTGTATTAAAATTCATAAAATCATTGTCATGTACAGGCTTGTCGATTCAATCCCTTTATTTATAGTACAGTCCAATAATTCACTACATTTTCCAACTGTTATCTCGGGTTATAGTATAATTTTTAATTTTGTTCAACTTGACTCACCCACCAATGACGTTTAGGACTAAATGGTGTCTCATATCTGTTTCTCTTGAAATTCTTCTGATAATATAAAACTGGAAATGCACATCTCTTTATCGTTTGTTTCTAAATATAAATCTGACTCAACATACAGAGCTCCAGTCTTCAGCAAACTCACATCTTGCTGCAGCTGACAGCTTTTTTTTTAACTGTGCTCTTTGCTAATGTAAACTAACACTTGCATGCTTAATCTCTGTTGTGACGCAACCCGTTGATAACCAACATATCTCCACTTAATCGAACTCAAACAAACTCTCCTGATCCATAAACTTCGCTTTGAACGTCATAAAATGTAACAAGTGTTTCGATCGGCCAATGGGAGTCTGAGCACAGCATGCAGGGCATGCACCCTGCAGAGACTAAATATTTCTGCAGCCAATACAGTCTCTTCATTGTTAGAGGAAATTCAGACTTATTAGATCAAAATAAATATTGTGAATGGATGCAGAAGCAAACTGCATTAATGATATATTTTTTAAAATGAAGTCAAAATACACTGCACCAGAAATATAATATGGATCGGGTTATATTCATTCCTTACCCGCTGACGTGCTCATGGATGGGGACAGTGTAGATGTGGATCATTTCAGTAACCGCTCATTTAGCCCATTTGGGAATTCAGAGTCCAAGTTATCCCAAATAACTTGTAATTACTCCAACATTATGTTCTTTGAACATGCTGTTGCTTGTTATCAGTCAAACTCGATAAATGTTGCAGCCAACTCTGCAGGTTTGACTCTCCCGCTGAGTCCCTGTCAGGCTGACATTACTTGTAGTTGTGTTGTTTTTATTTAATCATTATTTGGGTCAGAGACGTCAATATTCCTGCTTCTTTGTTATCGTAGTGATTACGGGTGCAGGTATTTTGCACCGTGAGCCATTGCGTGTGTGAATTACGTGCTGCTGAGGGCTAAAACCCCACCATGCAGCGAAGCAGGACAGCAAACTGTGAAAACAAGAAATAGTGGTTCAGCCTTTTTGTTATCCATAAATAATTAAGTCAAAGAACTCTGGGCTTTCTGGTCTTTGACTTAAATGAGCTGTTTTTATGAAAAAGAAGTCTGCCATTATGAAGAGCAGGTATTGATTTTTTTAATAACTTTCCTAGAGAAAATGTCATCCGCTATCTCCAGCTTCTCTTTTTTATTAAGAACCACATGATTATAGACTTCAGATTGCAGAATTAGTCCCAGGTAACGGAGCTTAGCATCATTTTAGATAAGTCCCTTTATCTCTCTTTTGCTAGGGTTGCGCGGCGCCATCCCCTATGCTCTGAGCCTTCATTTGGGCTTGGAACCCATCGAGAAGCGTCAGCTAATCGGCACCACCACCATCATCATCGTGCTGTTTACCATCCTCTTCCTCGGGGGCGGGACAATGCCTCTCATCCGCATTATGGACATCGAGGAGAGCCAGTCGCGGCGGAAGAGCAAGAAGGATATCAATCTCAGCAAGACGCAGAAAATGGTAATGAAGTCAAAGATGCTCTGCGGTTTAACACGCAGTTAGTTTGTTGTCTGCGCATCTATATTGGCTGTGCCATCCTCTCATCTGTCAGTCCATTTCTGCTCGCCACATAGTGGGAAACATCAAAGGGCTTGATCGGGGCTTTTTGAGAAAGATGCTGAGTCAGCAGGGAGCAAAGCTCTCTCCCCACAGATGCACTTCCTGGCATTGATACAATTTCCCAGAAAGAAGAAGACAGGCTATTGTGTTTAATATTTCAGCTGCCTGCGATGGCTCTAACTCTAGATAATGGATCTTTTTTTTTTTTTTTTTATGTACGTTTTACTGTTGGGGGTCACTGCCTGCTGTGGGTAGCATGTCTACCTCATTCACAGCCCTATTATTTGCCAAGTTAAATGTTCCTTTGGAGGTATCAGCTACCAGATAAAGAAATTTCAATTTTTTTCCCTCATAACTTTTAAAAATCAAACCCCTTGTTTGTTTTTTACATGCATCTGTCTGTGACTCCCAGCCTTTCACCCAGGCCTAGTTGTTACGCCCTCTTTCCTTTCATTTCCTTGCCTTTGCCTGACTGCCTTCCTTCTTTCTCCCTGGCTTTTGTCTCTAGGGTAACACCATTGATACTGAGCACCTATCAGAACTGACAGAGGAAGAGTATGAGGCTCATATCCACCAGAGACAAGATCTGAAGGGCTTCTTGTGGCTTGATGCGAAGTATCTTAACCCCTTCTTCACTCGCAGACTTACACAAGAGGTAAGTTCAGCTAGATAATTCTCCACGTTTTTTCCCTCACTTGTGTAAGTACAGTACCCACAGTCAATATTTTGTTGGATTTTCTGTATGCGTTTGTCATAAAAAAGCAACGCTATCAGTGGTGAGCAGTGCAGAGATGCTCATCTGTCTGTGTGGCTTTATGCAATCTTTTTTGTTTCTTTCTCCTGTATGTAGGGAGAAATGTAGGGGCCATTTTAACTGTGGTTGAAGTCGTTTGCACGCCATCTGCATGTCTGTGCAAGTGTTTGCGTTTGTCTGCACTTTCATTTGAATATGGAGCTAATGTAAACCGCTGCGAGTGGTTGGTATTCTTAGAAAAGGGCTATATGGATTCAGCCCATTTATGCAAAGTGCATTGACAGCATTTGTTTTTCCACTTCGTCACATTCCAGCCCTGAACTTCAGTGGGATTTATTGGGATTTATGTTAAAGACCTGAGGGCTGTTTCACAAAAGGTGAATTCAGAAGTCCAGGATAAGGGATAAAGCCAGGCTTGACGTAGCGTGATCTGTGCTTCCTGGCTTTGTCCGTTTCACAAAGGCCGATCCAGGCTCAGGAGGTGCGACTATTTTGAGCCAGGTTCAGGTAACTGCCTGCCCCCAGCTTTTTTTCAGGAGACCATGAGGGTCCATCACTGTTGGTCCAACCGATGAATTGCTTGTGCCGTGCTTCAACCCAAACAAGCAACAGCTTATGAGGAACTAAAGCGCAGTATACTGAAGAAAGGAAACACTGCCTCTGTTATAAAGGAACAGACATGTGTTTTGAGCTACTTATGTGGCAGACATGTGTTACACTCATTTTCTACGACATATCAGATTCTGTGGCTCTAGAAAGCGCTGTTTCGCTCACCCCTCCATGACTCCTGAAAGTAAAGTGGTAGAGGGACAACCTTTGAAAAACCATGTTTACCCTCATGTCAGATTTTTATTGTGGCATTAATAATTAATACAAAGATTGTTGGTGTGTAAAAACGATAAGCATAGAATCTAAAACAAATTCAAAGAAGTTAATGTAGGATAGGTCTACCTGATATGGAATAAAATGATCTAATTATATCAAATAACATCACATACTTTTCTTTAACAGTTGTGAGGTCACCAGGCCTTGTGATTTGGATAATTTTCCTTTTGTGGCCGTGATATTGAATATCAATTGTGTGCTCGTGAGAGACACTACGTTTGTTCTGGAGGAATCAGTGAAACATCGCCCCCTAGAGTCACAAAATCTGATATGTCGTGGAAATTTGCGTAAATATTAAACAGCTTGTACTTGTATAGCAGACTTTGTTAAGTCAGACAACCCCAAAGCGCTTTACACTACAGTCATTCATTCCACCATTCACACCCTGATGGTGGTGAGCTGTGTTAATAGCCACAGCTGCTCTGGCGCAGACTGACAGAGGCGAGGCTGCCATACAACGGCGCCACCGGACCCTCTGACCACCGCCAGCAGGCAATTTGAATTTTATTGGCAAATACCTCTGCTTCTTTATCAGCCTTTCTCTAATCCCCTCAACACATGTAATGGCCTATTAAAGGCCTTTCTGTCAAACTTAGAACAACAGCAATCCTAAAAACATAATTGATTAGTAGCAAAATACACATGGATAATTATAAAGCTAATAATGGTGTAGGCTACCGTTACAATGTTAAATAATAAAAGTAATTGACTGAATGCCAATATGTATCAGTGGTATTTTAATGCAGGTTGATTTAAAACGCAGATAAAAAAACTGAATCACAGAGAAGGCTCCAGAATGAGCTAAACTTGGCTGTTAGTCTGGTCTGGAGCAGGCTAGCTGCACAGAATAAATCACCACGGTAGCTTAAGTGCTACTGCTTTTGTGAAACCGAGTTAAGGCTTACTTCATCCAGGATATATGGAAAATCCCATTTTAATCCGCTATCTTAGTTTTGTTAAACAGCTCTCAGCAGGGTGCCAAAAGTCAAGGCTTCCAGAGCTACCATCCAGCAACGTTTATGTGTGGCCCTTCTCCAACACACCTGTATCAATTCATTGACTGTTACCTGGCCTCTGCAGAGCTGAGTAACAAGACATGAGGAAGAAACTCATCCGTTTGTTTCAGGTGTGTTGGACAATGTGGTTCTACAACATATTTGCACAGGGGGAACTGAAAGCGAATGAATACAACACACAGCTCTCACGTTTATAAAATTATAAATAGGTTGTGATGTGTTGTGGGAGTTTTGGGTGGAATTCTAAGCAATAGTAACTGAGTTCCCATCTTTACTAAATGACAAGACGGTGGTATAACGTTCCAGCACTTTTATTGAGAAACAGAGCAGAGATTCACATAGTTGGAAAGTAATCGCACCCCACGGTTCCGCTGCAGTCTGCGTCTGCCCTGTCTCTGTCTGTCTCACTTTCGGGCTTCCCCTAATACTGCACCGTGGCCTTCCCATGAGACAAAACAAAGACAGTCTATCGTAAACAATCAGTATCCCTCAGCAGCTGCAGCATTTGGCCTTGCAATCAGAAAACAGTGGATCTTATACACAGACATCAGGTCTCCAGGCCTCCTCTGTCCGAGTGGTGTGAGGCCATAGTGACTTCAGAATAATAATTCTTATAACATTCCTCTCTTTTTTTTTTTTTTTTTTTTTGATGATGGCGTCGTCAGCATCAAGACAAAACAAGATGACCCATCACTTGAAAATGTGAACAAAGCACAGAGGAACCATTTCTGTAACCTCGTAAAGTGGGACCCAAAGGGTTCCCGTGTTGGAACCGGGTAGTGCTGGAACTTTTAATACAGATCAACATGAATGCTTCATAGAGCTTTAACACACAAGATCAAAGATTTAGCTTTTGTCTACAATTTAGGATTCATCTAATTAGGTAAGGCCTGTTTTAGGTACCTATGCGCACATTATTTTAAAATTACATTAGACTATGGTAAGCTAAACCCTGTTCATTAACCAAGGTCGAATCCGTCTACTCTTTACCCACCCTGTAAAACCCCTTACTTGGTTCTCCATTTACCATTCCCATGGACAATCATCCATGACTTTCATACCTTACAAATCCAGGAGTACCACTGAGGGGCATCAGAGGGCAGGCTGGGTCTTTGTCATCAGAAAAATTCATCCTATCTAAAAGATGACAAAAACTGATTTGACCCCAGGTGAAATCACGCTCTCGGCCAATCTGAGCCTGAAACCCCTGTATTGAATCTAAGTCTTATCATTACCAGCTAATATTAAAGGATCTTTAGAGCCAATCCGATCCTGGTTCTTCCTATATCAAATCAAAAGGTGCATAAACCATAGATCCTTGTGTGTCTGAAGCAAACAGTTTCCAATTTTTCATAACCCCATATTGATCAACATGATGTAACATTAAACTGTAGATCTCATAACACAAAAAAATCAAACATGTGAGTCAGTGGAACAGAGCAGTTAAACAAACAGCAACACAATATGAGAAGAGTTCTAAACGTCAAGAACGCAAAGTTAAGAAAGCCTTCAGGCCATTCAGGCACAAGGCAGAAAATAATCTAATCGCGCTTAGGGTCTCTTCAGGCAACTCCTCCCGTTGAAGAATAAGGAATCAGAGTTCTCTGGCTTCTTCATCCCCAGTCCTCTTCTTGGTTCCTCCTCGCAGGCTGGACGATTGAGCAGGATGGTAATAAGTGTTCAGTTCTGGATGGGCACTAAGCATTTTATTTTGCATTTCTCTCTAATAAAACACTTTGTGAAGATGGTCTGCAGACACGAGTCCTTGTTCCCACTAGAGAACAGAAACAAGGTGTAATTAGTGTTCTTATCAAAACCCCTTTCATGTGTCATTTATTAAAACATCCTCCAAGCACTTTCACATTCAAGATATTTCTGTGCACAATTATTTAGCTCTCAGAATTCTGCAATTTAATTATTAGTTAAAAGAGTAATCTTTAAGTTCAAATGTATCTGCAGTAAATTCATAATAATTCTTAACAGAATGCTTTTAATGTGTGTCTTAACTGTTGTTGTCTGACAGTTGAAGTTCTCTGCAACATAATTTCATCATCATATTCGTTTCATGTCATTTCCCAATTATTTTAAAAAAACCCAACTGAGAAAAAGAAAGCCTTTCCATGTGAAAGCCTTTTCCCTCTCTCCCTCTTTTTTTTCTTTTTTAAAGAAAGCGAGGTGCTGTTCTGCACTGAAAAGACAAAATATTTATACCATGCTGCTACTGTTCAAGGATGCCAAGGTTCTACAACACAAAACAAAGCAGAGAGCAGGAGAGAACAGGAGTTTTTTGAAAACGCTCTAACATTGTAGAACAACTAAAGCTACTTAAGCAAATCAGAATTAGTTCCCAAATTAATCCTAAAATAAAGTAAACCTTACATTGTGATTATTTATTTATTTATTTATCTTCTTAAACTGAGGATTAAGGACTTTTATTAAGAAGTTCTTGGGTGAACGCATCTCTGCGTTCCTATTTGTCTAGGCCTCTGCAATCTGATCTATGATCTATGTATTCTGAGTACCCGGTCAGGAAGGGTTAAGGTTCTCTGAAGCTTTCTGTTTTCAGCAACCCTGAAAACCCAGAACCCTTTACAGTCAGTGTAAGGTGTCAGATGACATGTGGGACCACCTTGTCGTCCCTCTGGTTCCACCAGCTGTGTCAAGTCCACAGCAGCTCGTCCTGGGTGCCATGCCCCAGGGGTCTCCACACCCCCCTGTGTGGAACGTCTCTTATTGTAAGGATCTCACCTTACGTGCTGTTCAAAACAGGAGTTCCAATGTGGGATGTATTTGCTGCTTTAATGTTCCTCAGAGAAAACCTTCATTCATTGATATCACCTTCAATGTGTTACCCTTTTATCATCACAGCCCCCCAACCATCCTGACCAGATCCAAAATGTCCCCATAATCTAATCTAATTAAATTAATCTTACTTATTTTTTTGTATGTAAGACGATAACCATTAAATTATCCTGATCTAAAAGCTGTCAGGTTAAAGGTTTGCTAAACTCAGTGTTGTGTTTTTTCCCTTAGGATGTTTAACTGGTTAATAAGACTATTGAGATATTTGTGTTCTAGTTGAAAGAAATTAAATCTCCATAAATATTGTAACCATTGTACACTGATGCTTTAATCCTAAATTTACCCATGTTAGTTAGTAGGATGTGTCATTATGCTAATTTTATTGCAACATTACCCATTTTAGCCAGTAATCTTTCTTTGCGTTTTATTGATGCCTGCCAGAGTAGCAGAAATCAGCTTACACTAAGATGTTCATTAAATGAAATGCTATTTAAAAGTTCAGATTACTCTACCTATATAGTGAAAACTAATTCATTCATTTATTTATTTAACTGTTGATATAATACCCACTTAATTTATTAAGTTGCTCCATGATTCCATCAAGGTGCTTCTTTAAAAGTTTTCACCTTTACATAATCTTAATGTGTTTCGTAATGTGTGTTTTGTTTTAATTGTGTACAACAAAATCTGAAGTGAAATGCATGAAGTCGTGTCTGCAGAACTCATCTGTGTTTGTTGTCGAAGGTTGTCCGATGCCTCAGTCATAGTCCTTCATTGTCCATTTTCAGTCCAATGTCTAAATTCAGCAGCCCAACATTCTCCTTCTCATCAAGAGTCCATCCTCCAGTCCTCACGCCTGCAAACAGAATGAATTCTGCCAGCATTTTTTGCCAAAGAAAACGCTCCATAGGTTGAAAAGAAATTACAGCAAAGCAGTCACAAACATTTTAACTACAGTGTTCCCTCTAACATGACAAACATAAAAGAAACAAAAGGATAAAAAAAATAAATCAAACTTTGTCTCTGACAAAATAAAACTCAAAACTGGATCAGGCTGAAGTCAATGACATCACCTTTAGTCCTTGTCCCAAGGATCAGCCCCCATGGCACTGCGGCACTGTTTCTGCATTCTCTCGCATCTGAGAATGTCTAAAATGAGACTAAATCTCTATGTTAGCACAATCCTATCATATTGACCAGGTTTCTTTGCAAAGAAAAGAAGCAGAAAGATAGAGCTGTTAATAGCAGAAAGCAACAAACATTTTTAAGACACCACCTTTCCTGCTGGAAGATCTGGCATAACTTGGTTAAAACTAAGTATAATTTAGTGTCCAAATCTGATTATTACTCCTTACCGCACTGCTAGCACTGTCTTTTCAGAGTCTTCTATTAGCAGAAAGGTGGCGTCTCCTTTAATCTGAAAGCAATAACTCAGAGAAAAACAAGAGTGTTAATAGCATGCAGCTAAAACCCTGGTCCCCTTAGCGTCCCTTTAACGTGATGTTTTCCCCTTTTTTTTTCTGATCCTGGGAAGGTTTCTATTCTTCCCCTTTCCTTTGAAACTCCGTTCAAAACACCTCCAAAAGAAAGAAAACAAAAAAAACGAAAGAAATGAACCAAACAAAATTAAAACAAAATTGTTTTCCAAGGAGCACAATTATGTCTTTTCCAATATGACATAGGTTTTTGACTTATTACAAACCTTTTTGATATCCTTCTGGTCCTTTGACCATGTGTATTTGCTGTTAGTAATACTTTTATACATATATACCTTTTCAATCTTAATTGGTCAAGGGTGAAACTTTAAAGCAATGATTGTTCCCTTTTAGTTTTTGAGCTTCTAGTGTTTCTCTATAAATGATAAGAGTTTTCCCCATAATTCAGCACATTGAGAAGGCTACCCAAAACAAACCAAGATTAGAATTAGAATTTAACCCTTCCGAAGCTGGCTTTATTTTATTTTTTCCCCTCTGACATAGTTTTCGTGCCCCAGGCCAGAACACACAGACCCAGCCTCGCCATAAACATTCAGATGTTTAAATCATGGTCAGATTTGTTTATCATATCTATTGTCCTTCTCAGGTTATGCCGTCCGTCTGAGGTTCACCTCAGCGCAGCATAACTAATAAAATCAGATGATTTTTTAACTGATGACGCGTGTAACGTGGCCTTCTGATATTTTGACGCTTTTCAAAATTTCTCATTAGTTGCATTCAAATCCCAAATAAAAGAAATAAAATAAATTAATTGAGAAACCCTTAGAAAACAACCATATTTAGTTCCATACAGTTTGTTCAAAGCACAGTTTTCCCTCATCTATTTAAATCAAAAATCTTGTATATCTAAACTTCTTTCAACTGGACTGGTTTGTGATGAATCATTATTATTATAAGCAATGAGATCTCAGTAATTTTAAATTACTTTAGGGCAAAAAAACAAGTGATAGGATCTCAGCCTAAATTTGTAAAACAGTAAACTTAACAAGCTTATGTAACGCTTATTTCCAATTTCTAACAAAGCTGAAATATTTCCGTTCAAGCCATGTTAATCTCTCCGTGTATCAATTTAATTTGGTCCTGATATTTAATGTTAAAAAACAAACTTTGTTATTTAAATCTCTCTTTTACTGTACCTCTATTGTTAACATAGTCCATGCTTAAAATGTCATTTGAATTACGGAGCTGCAGTTCTCCCAAAACAAATGAACATTCTGAAACCATGAACATTACTTTTACCCCGAATTAATTCACACAGACGAACGTTTAGTTACATAGATACATACACACGTACGGTTACATACAAACGATGACATTCAGACAGACAAACACGTGCAGGCCTGCTTTCTCACCATCTTAAATAGTTCTATGTTTTTCATAATTTTTTAACGTCAACGCCGAAAGATGTTTTCAACGCGTTAAGTTCCCGCTTAGTTTAAAAGGTGGAGAGCGTGCGCTGGTTACGACCCCCCGATGCTTCGTCCACACGCGGTTTTACGCTTCAGTCCCGCAAGGATACAACTCTGTGTCTCGCAGACACTTGGACACTTACCCATTTTTGGAAGTTATACGTCGCTATTATCAGTTTAGACCAATTTTATCCACAACGGAAGTGCCTAATCGGTCCCCACGTAAACGCTTCCCCGGTGCAACGCCTTTTTAGTTTCGTTTCCGTTTCCTTGTTTTTATCGCTTTTCTTTTTTTCTCTTAATTTTATTTTTATTATTTAGTAGCAGTACTGCAATAAAATAAAAATAATAGTAATAATAATAATCCCTATGTGAGAAATCTGCATGTTTAATCAAATCATTTCAAATCATTTATGCATGTCATGCGTCTGGGCCCCTACGTTTTTCAGCATGAAATCGAACGTCTCACCCTGGGGCTAGGCTTGACCCTGAAAAACCTCTGCCTTTCCCCCATTACACTGACTCTTCCGCTTCCAGACTTTTTTTTGTTTGTTTTTATTTATTTTATCCTTTTTTTGTTTTTTATTATTATTTTTTACGTCCTTAGCACGATCGACCAACTAAATGAAAGGCCTCACATCCGATGGTCGCCTTTTTGGTATAATGGTCGGGGTCCCCACTTATCAAAGCTGCAAACGTCTTCGCAACAGTCAAGGACTTAAGCATCCCTGCCGCTTTCATCCACAACAGAAGTGGACAGCCTCTTGCACAAACCCAAGACAAGAGGACTTTAATGGACCAGCTGCAAACTGCTCAGCCGGTCACCTGTTCTCCAGGTGAAAATCACTCTGCCACTCCTCCCCCCTTGTGGGAAAGTCCGTATTTCAGCTGAAAACGTATTCTAATTAAATTTTGAATTTTAGTTTAATGTTTAAACCTTAGTCACCGTTCGGTATTGCCAACCCTGTTTTATTTGCCTTAAGGATTAAATATAATTCATTATTTCTACCGGCTTTTACTTTTTCTACCTTTTAGGTTTACAGTTTTTAATTTTAAAATTTCTTGAGGTATACTTTAAAATGGGGTTTAAATTTTAAAAGCTTGCAAGCATTTTTGACCAATTGCGTTTGTTTTTAAAAGAGCTGGAAAATAATCCCCTTACCGTCTCATGAAAGAAAGGTTCGGATCTTCGCGCCGACGCCCAGAGACGCTCCGAGACCAGGAGCTCCTCCACATCCCTTGAAAATCCATTCGGGGTACCAGAGGCCGGATAACCTCTCCGGGCCGGCCAAAGCAGCTCCTGTCCTCGGACTCCCTCGCTCGTCGGTCGGAGATCTTGTTCGTTTACGCCAAATTGTTGTGGGAGTTTTGGGTGGAATTCTAAGCAATAGTAACTGAGTTCCCATCTTTACTAAATGACAAGACGGTGGTATAACGTTCCAGCACTTTTATTGAGAAACAGAGCAGAGATTCACATAGTTGGAAAGTAATCGCACCCCACGGTTCCGCTGCAGTCTGCGTCTGCCCTGTCTCTGTCTGTCTCACTTTCGGGCTTCCCCTAATACTGCACCGTGGCCTTCCCATGAGACAAAACAAAGACAGTCTATCGTAAACAATCAGTATCCCTCAGCAGCTGCAGCATTTGGCCTTGCAATCAGAAAACAGTGGATCTTATACACAGACATCAGGTCTCCAGGCCTCCTCTGTCCGAGTGGTGTGAGGCCATAGTGACTTCAGAATAATAATTCTTATAACAGATGGGATTTTTATTTGCAAAGCTATACATATTCTGTAACAGGCTTCAAAAACACAACGGTCGCAATCAGGAAACGTGAACCATAAAACATTACTGTTCCATGTGATCTCCCAGCTCTCTAAGTTGCTCCTGATTCTAGCACAATCAAACACATCAGGATGTGCAGCTTCAGAAGGAACGATCCTCTTTTTTTTATTTTATTTCCTCATTTTGTAAAGAAAAAAATAATAAACTGGTGACTGTTTTAAGTTTGTTCTGAGGGCTTTACCCCTCTTTGCTGCTTCCCCCAGGATCTGCCACAGCATTTCGTTCTTCAACTTTCTGTTCGCACCCAGTTGGCAGTATCAGGGGAGTTTACTGCTGAGGTCAGCAATGATGCTCTGGTGCTCTAGAGAGAATCGTATTTTCATCGTGTCACTCCCTCAGATGTTTTCTGTGTGCAAAATGGAAGACGCTTGTGTAATTTGCCTGTGAGTGCGATGCACAGGAGTTGGCATCAAGACTTCACAAAGCGTCAGTGGAATCAAAGACGTACCTAAGCATTAAAAATGCAAGCACATCACACAGAACCAGACAGCTCGTCTCTGGGCGGTTGTTGAACATTGAGGCTACGAGTTACATGATGTTAAGCCCCATCCTTCCTGTGCTTTAATCTTAAAAACAACCCTTTTGATTATTTTCTTACTCTCTCTGGACATGTAGTGAGAGACACTTCAAGGTAACATTTGGGTTAGTGTTTGAACCACAGATCATTGGAGCAAAGAGACTACAGTAAGCTAATTAAGATGAGCCAATCACTTATCACCATTAGTGCCATTATTTGCCAAAAGCAGGCTCTGACTGCTCTGTACCTTTGGGTATTGTTTTGAGTCCCAAACTTTATTGCATTAGGTTTTCTTATGGCAATTTGCATTGTTTCTAGGTTGCCATAGAGGGTGATCAGACATCATAATGTCAATTACAAAGTTAATCAAATTCAATTTAATCGCAAAAACCTGATTTGCACTGAGGTTTAGCCCTGCCTCAAAACAACCAACATAATGACCTAATCAATAGATGTGGGAAAGCCTTAATCCATTTCACAGCACATTTTCATTCTTTCATTCTCAGCTTAAAAGCTACTTTTAGTCTAGTCTTTGTCGACTAAATATTTGTACATTTTACAAAATGACGTTTGCTGAGAATTTTGTTGACTAAAATTCCTGAAAGGTGTCCGATCTTCGGGGCCTCTCGCATCTTAAGAAAAAAAAACATTTCTTGATACTTTGTTATAATATTTATACTAGGAAAGAGTGCAATTGAAGTCATATTCAGGGATGTACAGACACCTTTAGGTTAAGTCTCATTGGTTATTTTTCCAAGTTCTCCCACCTTTTCCATAGGTTGGGGGATGAAATCCATTTTTTGATGCAATAAGATGTGGAAATAGACTATTCTAATTTGACTGACAAATATCAAATCTCAATTCTCTTTTGTCAAATAACAATTTTTATTTAGCCTTGCATTGTAACCTGAATTGTAATCGACTCATCAAGGGCCTAGAGTTTTCCCAGCCCAACAATCGACCTGACTGATCAAATCTAATTGGTTTTGGTGTCCATCCTATATTTTTCTTTCTTATTCATGGGGGCAAATGTTCGTCACGTTTGTCATTGTTCTTGACAAATTACAGTTTTTTTTGTCCCGTTTCTGCCCAGAAAAATGTCCGTTGACAGGGGTAGATATTTTCTGTGATGCTGCCTCCTTCAGACCATTTGCAACATCTGGAAAAAGGACCGTCCAAAGAAGAAAAGTCGAATGTCGGCATGACATTAGTATGCTGTAGCTTGTATTTCATCCAAGGGAGAGAACTGATGCACAAAATGACTGCCATGAATAACAGAGTGGAATCCAAACATCCTGTCTGAGTTAATGATGCTGGAGATTATAGATAACTGAGTGGTTTCAGGATTAAAACACTGACATTTGGATGCTACTCTGGGAACCTCTCCTGGTTCTAATGTCATCTAGAACCTGTGGTCAGTCCTTAAAAAAATAAGATAAAAAAATGAATCAGCACCAATCAAGAATTTGGCCCAGATGGAACAACAAAGATTAATTATTTGCATAAACTTGATGCATTTCTCAGATAAAGTCTTTGAAATATTATATAACACAGTTATTAGTAAAGTTTAGTATAGCATAGATATATATTTTAGAAAGTAATGAATACTTGACACTGAAGTAGTTGTGTGATATATATCTCACACTATAAAGTTAATGAATTTATTTATTCTGCACTTATTCATCTTATACTATATAGCCTATACTACATGCATATTGGCCAATACTTATAAAGTAAAAAAAATGCTTTCTCTTTTTTTAAGTTGCTTAAAACAGAAGAAACAAAACTCTGAGTCACCATTTTTCTCTTACTTGTGGCTCCGTCTTCCCATCCGTCGTCTATGCGGGGTTTTATCAGCGGGCAGGTGACAGTCAGTCTCTGCAGTAACACCCACACACCCGCCGACACTCACCTTAGCAGAAAATGTGCTAAGCTGAAGATAAAGTGCTTTCCCTGGCCAAAGTTCTCTTTGTTGACCTAGTTTAAAGCAACAAAAAGTTAAAGTTTCAGCAGAATGAAATCTGGGCTTGAAAATTGGGTGACCTCGCTACCCGTCGCACCCCCGGACGTGTCAGCGGGGTTGCTGCAGGCTCGTCAGTCGGGAGTTAACCTTCATTGATATTTCCCTCCATTAATCCCGGATCTTTCTCATCGTGGTGGAGCATACATTTTTTTTAACCCTTCTGCAGTTAGAATGGCTCCAAAATGTTATATCATTTCTAACAGATTCCTTTTTTCTTTATGGTTCGTATTTGGATCAGTATATGATTACATTAGCATCATCTCAAAAGGCAACATATCTAGGAGTTCAGGGCAGTTCCTTCTTAGTCAGTACGATGCCAGACACAAGGTAGTTGTTGTGAAATCCCTTACAGCCCATATTTTCTTCCTTCAAGGTCCCATCTTCACTTTTTATTGTCTTTTAGCACTGTACGACATCTTGACAGCAAAGCGCGTCACTTCCGGTTTAAGCCACACGATGCAAAAGTGTTGCTGAACTAAACATTATGCTAAAACTAAATCAACTTTATACCTTAGAAGGGATAACAGTGTTGCTGTTTCTCTTCATTTCAAATGATTGTCTTTAAATTATCCATGGATGTATCAGTATTTCGACACAGCGGTTAAGTTCCAAGTTCAATCAAAGTAATTTAATCATATGTAAGGAATATTTCACATCATTGACAAAAAGTTAAATATGAGGCACTTTACCAGTTTAGTTGAGTACCAAGCTGTTCTATTAAAGCTCTGTTGTATTTGTCACTTCCTCTGTATGTTATTGTGTCCACACTCCCTTTAGCTGCTTACTGATGTGCACAACATGTGTTTCAACAGGACTTGTTACACGGGCGGATCCAGATGAAGACGCTGACCAACAAGTGGTACGAAGAAGTCCGCCAGGGGCCGTCAGGGTCTGAAGACGACGACGACGAAGCAGAGCTTCTGTAAACAATTTAGTTCCTACGAAAGCAGATCCCATCTGTCCTGGGCTGTGGATGTGTCTGTCGGTGAAGATGAGCTTCCTCTTCACTGTTAGTCACGGGCGGCTCTAGTTTCTTCACCTGCTGCTAAGGTCATGTTGGTGAAACGCCTTAGCCGGTGCCCGTGGAGAATTGTTTTACTGGGTCAAGAACGTGAGAAGTCATCTTCCGAGTAAAAAAGAGCGAAACTGTAACACAAACAGTGGGTAAAAAAGAAACTTTATTCTATTATTAGTTTCTAAAGATACTGACTACACTGGCTGTTCCACTGGGCTCCATTTCCTTTTGAAGACACAGGCGGAGATGTGTCCTGTTTTTTTTTTTTTACTTTCATGATGGTCTTGTCCAAAGGGAATAGTAGCAAAGAAACTGTGACGGGAATTTTTATGTTAATCAACACCGGGGTGCTTCTTCCCTCTGTGTCTTTTAATTTTGTCTTTTCTTATCAGAATCTTTGGTAAATTTCACTTAAAGTAATGGTTTCACTAGGGATTGGAAAGGAGAAATAATAATAAAAAAAGTCTTGCTTCAAGCAAGATTTCAGAAGGGGAATTTTAAATAAGCTACATGTTTGCATACATTTAATCCTCACTGTGCCTCTTCATTTATATGCTTTAATCCGTCGGAGTTAATTTATTTTAGAAAACATACAGGTAAACATATGCCATGAAGCTGAGAATGCAGATGATGAATGAACCCCCCCCCCCCCCAGCAACAAGGCAGCCAAAATAAATTCAGAAGAGAGTTAAAACAAGTGGGACGTGTCGAGGAAAACAAATCATTTTAATTAGAAAGCTTAGTTACGGGAGCATGATTAGTCCCCAGAAAATTGGAAATTACTTTCATTTCTGAGTACGATACCTGCACTTATCATTTTCTGGTGAGTTTTCTGAATCTGCACTGGGTCTGAAGCTGGCCTTTGAGGGTTACTTTTGCATTTCGCATACAGATGCGTACAAATGAATGTGAGGTAGATGATACTGGTTTAATGTCCATTTGCTGCTGTTTTCTGTATTTATTTAACAGAGGTATTTATCCACTTTTTGTCGGGTTTTGTATACGATTCTGTGGTCATCACAGGATTACTGGAAAATAAAGAATCTATATTAAATCCCCTATGCACTAAATTCTGTCCACTGTTTTTGTCTTCAGCAGCATTTTAAGAGCATCACCGATGTGCATCTCAATGAATTAAAATATTATTTATTCTAGTAATTTAGTTGAAAAAGTTAAATATTATTTATACACAGAGTGATGTATTAAAAGCACGTTTCTATTAACAGATGATTATGGTTTATAGTTTAAAATCCAAATTACAATATAACAGAGGAACATAAGCTTTCATCCACAATGTCCATGCACTGGTCAGCGTAATCTCACACTTGGTGTGAGCTCCTAATGCATGAGTGACTGCATCAGTGGGGTGTGACAATGTGGTGATCCTGTGAATCTCCTGAGGCAACCATACAGGTGCAAAAAGAGGAAGTTGAATGACTGCATGACATATAAGCAAAGCGATGCTGCTATCAAGGAAAAAAAAGGAAATAAGAGAGTAAGCAATATTGCATATGTGCAGGAGCAAGTAGAGTCAATTGTGCATCTTGAAAAAATTCATTAGTTTTTGTCACTCATTTCAGAAAGTGAAGCTTAAATTGATTTATTCTACAACAAGGGAAGTTTATTTTTGATCACAACATGAAAAAGGATAATACAAATACAAATGTCTCTCTGAATATTAGAATGTCACGTAAGATCAATTTAAAATAAAGGATAATTTAAGCCTAATTGTCAGCCTTTGCAAACGCGTTTATTTTGCTGCACTCAATAATTGGTTAGGCCTCCTTTTGCATGAATTACCGCATCAATGCGACGTGGCATAGAGGCGATCAGCCTGCGGCACTGCCCAGGTGTAATGGAAGCCCAGATTGCTTTGATAGAGGCTTTCAGGTCATTTACCTTGTTGTGTCGCGTGTCTCTCATCTTCCTCTTGACAACACTCCATAGATTGTCTAAGGGGTTCAGGTCGGACCAGTTTGCTGGTCGATACAGCCCAGTAACACCGCTGTCATTGGACCAGCTTTTGGTACCTCAGGCAGTGTGGGCAGGTGCCAAGTCATGCTGGAAAATGAAATCAGCAAAAAAGCCTGTCGGATGAGGGAAGCGTGAGGTGATCTAAAGTCTCCTGGCAGGTGGCGCCGCTGACTTTAGACCCGATAACACTGAACCAAAACCAGCATATGTCATGGCTCCCAGAATCATCGCTGCCTGCGGAAATCTCACTCTGGATCACACGGATTCTGTTCTTCTCCAGGCTCTGGTACCTTGGTTTCCAATGCAAAATGCCTTGATGTGTTTTAAATGAAAACAGATCGTGCACCACTGGCTGATCTGGAGAAGATCTGTTTGGAGGAATGGGCCAAAATCCCTGCTGCAGTTTGTGCAAAACTACAGGAAACGTTTGACCTCTGTAATTGCAAACAAAGGCTACTGTACCAAATATTAACGTTGATCTTCATAGGTTTTCAAATACTTATGTACATTAGTAACACACATTTTAAAAAAAAGCATACATTGTGATCCCCAGATATTTTTTTTAGATTAGGTCTCTCACAGTGGACATGCACCTAAAAGTCGCGGGGTGTCAAAATACTTATTTTCCTCACTGTGTAAATGCCTAAACCACACTGCTCTGTAATGAACCTGTGTAGCTGTAATTTGTATGATATTACTGAAATTAACTTCTGTTGAACGTTTATGCGAGATTGGAATAAATTAAGATTCATGAATTGATTAAGATTAATTAAGACTGATACGTTTCAGTTATACCCACCAAGTGATCATTATTCTGCTGCTTTTCCTTTTCACTTTCCATTTTCTTTTCATGTGATGCCTGAGCTAATTAGCTGATAGATGACATAAAGAAGAAGAGGGAGATGACAAGGAGCCTGGCTTGAGACGGCGAGCTGGAGCTAGCCAGCTCCATCGGTGCAATTAATTAAAAGACATAAAGAAGGTTAATGCGTAGTCCTGCTGGAGAAAACACCCTGTGACCTGCAGTCAAAGCTTTTATGCTCGGCCCAAGTACAGCACGGCGCTGTCGTGGCCTGAAAAGCCTCTCCCGAGACCTCATTAGGATATTGAAGAGGCGCTGGTGGTAGACAGCAGGAAAATAAATAAATTAAACTTCATAATGCATTCTTCAAGTCTGCGGCGTGAATAAAGTTGGCAGCAGGTTCAGATGCATCTCAGGGAAGGGCATGTTTATTTCAGATCGTTGCAGTTTGTATTGAGTGAAAATTACATTTTGCTATAAATAAATGAGACTATAATCAATCCTTTCCTACTACACAGTTTGCTGTTTGAAGGCCTTTTATTTTTATTATTTAGCCATAAGATTTTAAGTGTAAAACGTGGTTGAGTAGATTATGCAATGGCAAAACACCAAACTGCTGATTAAGGTTTTGTAATAATTATTTAGAACCAGTAGGGGGCGTCTCAACCCACTGCATTAGTCCATAAAAAATTAATGACAGCAGATGAGAGTGGATGATAATGTTTCATAACTGACGGTCCATTAGCCAGTTAAAACCAATAAATTACCAGTGATTATACACCACTGGGAGAGGAGTAAATTCATTTTACTGAACTTGTGATTTTTTTTTCATAATTATCCCTACATATTAGAACTGTCTGAGCAGTTCAGTGTGATTTATCACAAAATGTTTCAGCAGTATTCCCTCTGTCAACATTTTTGATTTTACCAACTACTATCATAGACCGTTCCTTCATGTCTGTATTCGTTTTGCTCCATTTCTTGTTTGCTTCAATTATCCAACAGAAACCAGAGAGCATCAGTGGTCACATTTTGCCTCGTAACTGAAAAACATCCTGGATTTATTCATCTATCCTTCGCTTGAGCCAAACGTTCTGTTTGAAGGGAGCGCAGATCATGACTCATGTTGTCCTACAACTTTCTTAAATGAAAGATTAATAATTACTCAGTGAATTAATCATGCCAGCGCCTCTGCCAAATGTGAAATATTGCCACGTTAGTTGGGCAAATTGGAAGAGGAGAAGCAGCAGCAGTGATATTTGATTTCAGTTTGCACACTGCATGATTCACAGTCACACATGGATAGTTTGGGATTATGCACGTTATTTATGGGCCATGCTTAGGACAGGAGAATGTGTGATGAATTTTTTATAGTCTCTTGAGGAGATTCCATGAATCCATATTTCCTGACAGCATTCATTCAGCGTGGAAGCCTTGTGTGTGTGTATATATATATATATATATATATATATATATATATATATATATATATATATATATATATATATATAGACAGATAGATACACACACACACACACATCAAAGCAGACATTGGGTAATAAAATCTCTTTCACTTAGTAAATTATTGAAATAGTGTGTTTTTCCCCCCAATATTTTTTAGTTATTCAGTAAGTTTGTGTCTTGACTATCTCAGGGCTTGGGCTCAGAATCATAAATATGTCTACATTCCTGCAGTCCAGACTTGAAGCTCAGTCCTTCTCTGCTGTGTGTATAAGACTGGAAAATGAAATGGGAGTACAAAAATGCTTATATATATATATATATATATATATATATATATGTAAACGTAAACATTTCTGCAGGTTCCAGTTTTGAAGACTGAAAACTTAAATTTCCCGTAACATTCTGTTTACATATTTTCCATCTGCATGTTTAAAACTCAGTTATGGACAGCTTTAATATTGCTTGTATTGCTGTTTGGAGAAATGTCCAAATTGTCATAGTGCAGACTTAAATTGCAGTTTTTTTCACAGTACAGATACTGAATATCTCAGACAAGTTCCAAGTAAAAATATATCCAGCTTTTTAAGAAAGGGCCTATTCATGGCTGATTGACAGCAGCTAATTTATGAAATAATTGGCTCATTATTTGTTATTTATATATATATATATAGATAGATAGATAGATAGATAGATAGATAGATAGATAGATAGATAGATAGATAGATAGATAGATAGATAGATAGATAGATACAGATCTATAAGGTCAGACACCAGTTTAAACCGACAGTGTGCTTTATATTTATGGAAAATCACATTTTATGTTTGAACCAGATGGTAGCTATCAGCTCTGGAAGATTTAGAACTGAGGCTGGATTTGAATAGACACACAAGGCACAGCTTGTACATTACAAAGGGGAAGACAGAGAACAGGACAAGAAGGTTAATTTTTATTTTTATTCATCTATTTTTATTAAATTTATTTAAACTAAGCCAAAACAGCCAAACTCGGCTGGAATATAATTTGTACTTCATAACTTATAACTTAAATAACTTTTTTTACAGGACATTACAGAACAAGCTGTCAATGTCAGATACCATCTACGAAATAATTTGGAAAAATGTGAACCTAAGCATGTGAAGAGACGTTATATACATTAAAAGGTGACACATAAAATACATGACTAAAGGCAAAAATGATAATTCATACCTTTTTTTATTGAAAATAGGTGATTTCATAGTTATACACATACAATTTGTTGTCATTTTACGCATTTTAAAGTAAGAAATGTAAGTGGCTCTCCCTGAGATTTTTAATTATCTGTTAAAATGAATAAAAACTCTGCCACTACCTCTGCTGTTTGTTGTCTGTCTCTCAGCTAGGTATTTAGATGTCAGTGGAAAAAAAAAAGTGAGTGCAGCTCTTTTCTGCTTTTGTGTCGGTTACAAAGACATCTGGGTTACAGACGCTTTGCCAACTGGATTGGCTTCATTTGGCTGCCATCAGTGTGGAAAAGAAATTTCACACAAAAACCTGGAGACTCTGCAATTGTCCTGGCACCTGAGGTGAGACGTTTGTGGCTTTGGGATTTGTATTAATCTCATTAACTAACACTTTTCCAACACACAAAACAGTGTCTTTTATGTAAACAACAGTGAGTGTGTGCTCTGTGGGCAATTGTGTGTGTGTGTGTGTGTGTGTGTGTGTGTGTGTGTGTGTGTGCGTGCGCTGACTTGATAACTGGTGTGAATGAGAGCGAACAGAACGTGTATGTTTGCAGGTTTAATCGGCCACTCAGCAGAAAGAGACATAAAGTCAATGGCGGCAATGAGAGTAATCAATGATGCACAGTACAGACTAATGGATACCATTCTGGTGGCTATCACATGATCGGACTAATAGTTTTATGTTAGTGGCACGCATTGGCATTTAATCAGACATCCATCCAGAAAGTAGATCATTAGTTAGAGAGAGTAAAGGGAGAACACGTCCATTGGCAGCCATTCTAGCAGCACCAACAAAAGAAAAGTTTTGTAACAGAAAAGCGTGTGATGGGGGGACAGAGACTTTGTAAATCCTCAACAAATGACAGATTACAGAACACAATCTTTTCAAAAATCTACCTATTAATATCTGCCTATGTTCTGTCATAACGCGTCTAAGATCTGCTTACTCCTCACAGAATAATTTGATTACTTACACTTATCTAATTTCAATTAAGATAATCAGGAGCTGCTGTTGAAACTGCTGTGTCATTTTCAGAGTCCGTCTTAATCCGATTGATTTCAGAACAATGCAGGGCATGTAAGAACGCCCATTGAATGCATTGTCGGACAGGATGGTTAGCTGTGTCTTACTGCTTCGGTGTCCAGAGCCAGATAAGTTCTTAACGGAGTTTCCCTTAAAACACCTTCATGTCAAAGTAATTTAATTAAGTTCTGAGCGATTAAAAAAACCCATCAAAAAACATATAAGCAATCTGTCTGTGGTAGAGGGTAGCAATAGATTAAAATCAACATTTTGATACGACGTCCAGTGTCTACGGTCATTTACAGTGTTTTGGATTCATCCAGAGGCTTTTATCTGCAGCATGAACACATAACCCATTTGATCTAGTAGCTTACTGCCTCGGACCTGATTTGAATATCATTTATCTTAATTAGTGGTCACAATTGTTTTTGATTACACATTCCAAAAAGGATCCACTGGGTCTTTGAGTGAAATAGTGTGTATTGAAACAATAATCAAGAAGGGGCAGAAACATGCATACATGCATGGTAGGCCAATCGTTGACTCCAAATTGACCCAAGGTGTGTTCTTGTGTTTGTATGCTTGTTTGTTTGATTTGTCTTATCTCTTTTATAGCTTGACAGACCAACCAGGGTGCACACGGTCTGCTGGGATAGCCTCTAGGATGGAAAGGTGAACCAAACAAAATCTGCAACCAGACTATGAACCATCGTTGTTTTCAAGCTATTGCAGATAAAGGTGTGAATCTCCAAATCAGAATCTTATTGGCCAAGATCGTGTGACCTGACTCTCTCTTCCAGATGGATGTCGTTCCGTCGCACATCCATCTGGAATCGCTGCCATTGGGAGGGATGTCAATGCCACATGAAATGGACGAGCCAATCAGGATCGGCATGCGGGATTTCTGTAGATGTGACGTATCAGAGAAGCCATTGTTTGGATATAGACCACAATGGTGGTTCACAGCGAGGAATCAAGAGGTAACATTGATGTTGCTATTTCATCAGTGTTGTCCAATCTACCAAAAATTTATTCTTTAAAATAACACTAAATAAATAATAAATAACAGCTTGAAGGGTTTTTTCAGGGGAAACAATGTTTTCGCCTTTGCCAAACCCTCCCATGCAGGCTTGGCAAGAGCTTGATCTTCCCTAACGTCAGCGTCACGGGTTGGTTTCGATGTGAGTGGTTGAAGTTGCATGTAAGTAAAGATGACGGACAAGTGGTTCATCCAATCATATGCAGGGATTTTTGATAAGGACCCTCCTTCTAAAATACATCTTCAATGGTGCAATCCCAGATGGATGAGTGGAGCTCTGCGGAACAAAATCCATCTCGCGAGTCAGGTTAAAGATTGTGCGCACAAGCAACAAATTTGACTTTTGGCTTGAAGTGCTTACGGTGTGCAGATCAATATATAATATTTAAAGGAAATAAACAAAGGGTAAAAGGAACAGTATGTGCATCGATGTGTTTGTACAGCCATTTAAAAAAAAGACAAAAAAGAAAGCAGGTTGTGATGTGCAAATATGCTAATTTTATTTCACAGCAGAGTAGCTGACTGCTCGGGCTGTAAGGTGCTCACTGGGTTCATCAGAGCGGCGGCCTGAGGGAAGAAGCTGTCTTTAGGTTAACAACATTCTGAGAGTTGCTGAAATTTATATTTAGATCAAAAGCCACTCAAACACCACAATCCTGATGATTGATGAGGAAATACCGAAGGAGAACCCAGGAGAAAAATGCCGTTATGTACATCGGAAATAATGCATAAGTATAATAAAGCCTGTCAGGATGCTTTGTCATCTGAGTACAACACTGGCTTCATCTTTACAGCTTACTGAACGTTTTCAGACTTTTTACAAATCTTATCAGTGAGTTAAATTGTGCAGTAAGGCTTTTTGTTCGTCTGATGGTAGAGCAGATGTCCAGCATATCAGTGGTCTGTTGTTGAAAGTGATTGATAATACATTTTTATGAGTCAAAATAGATAAATAGGAAGATAAAAACACACCATGGATTTATATCACAAGACTGTTTTTAAAAAGCTAAGGATATTTAGTTTGATTGTTCTGGCTAATTATCTCTATCGCACTACCTTCAAAACCATAAATAATACAAATTGTGTTATTTCTCATTAATGTTTGCATAGAATCAAAAATGCAGGCTTGATACAGGGCAACTGAATATTTTTTTTTTTACTATATTCTCATGTGAACTGGTGGAAACTGGCGTGAAAATGAGCAAGTGCAACAGAGGACAGGACGGAGCCTTGTATTATGACCCTTAGGCCATCCGTCTGGCTGTGTTACAGGAACTTTCCGGCTGCCTGATCACATCCCAGATGTTTGAAAATGAAAGTGTTTATGATTAGGATCTGATCAGGAGACCAAGCCGTGACAGTTAAACGGGTCGCAAAATAAACGCACTTGAGCAGTTCAAACACAATCACGTCAAACTAGGGAGAAATCTCCTGCAGAAGATGCAGTTATACCACAAATAACATTATATGTAATTCTGTTTTTGTTCCCAAAATGGTTTATTCTGTGAAGACTTCTTTGATGTATTATATTTCATATTTTACATTATATATTCTAAGATTTCATATTACATATTATCTGCACCAGTCCAGTACACCTACATACATCTCTTACCTTTTCAATTATTATCTTACCTTTTTAACTTTAGAGTTTTGTACTATTCTTATTTTTGTTTTTTTTATGTATTTTTCCCTTTCCATTATGCTAACATGTTATGTTCACTTCTGCATTGTGTTTTTATACTATATTGTGAAACACTTCATAACTAGGCCCCCTCCTAAGCTACAGAACATTTTCCACAAAACATTACAACTTTTTTTGAACCCACAATAGGAAATGTGGTTACAGTTTTTAAAAGGCCCTCTAAGAAAATCACCCTTGATTGTGTTTTAATGCAAACCTTTACATTGATGTGTAAAATATCCCACAATGAACGTGCTTCTCAGGAGGTTTCTGCCTTTCCAGTCCCCTGCAATTATAGTGCAACATGCAAGAACATTAATGAGTACGATAAATACCTCTGAATGACAAAGTGAAAAGTGACCATAGCTCATTATGTGTCTCAC
Organism: Fundulus heteroclitus; assembly: GCF_011125445.2. Classification (NCBI taxonomy): domain Eukaryota; kingdom Metazoa; phylum Chordata; class Actinopteri; order Cyprinodontiformes; family Fundulidae; genus Fundulus; species Fundulus heteroclitus. The sequence goes on from NW_023396967.1 coordinate 368,099, forward strand.
CTAGTCCAGACTGAGGCCTTATTATAAAAAATCAAACAAACGTGTATCTCTTGAGATCAGCTAATTCACAAAGCACACGGATCAATTTTTCTTTGAATGGTGCTTTACTTGTTTTTAATTAGGTTTATTCACTCAGTGATGTAGATTAAGAGCTCTTCACAGTCTACCCTGTTTGAGCCATTTTAGAGGTTTACAAAGTCGATGAGGAAACCTCTGTCCTGTCTCAGTGGTCTGTTTAAATCATTAGTCAGATGCACAGAATCTTCAAGGCTGGTTAGATAATCAATAAAACTCTGCCATTTTTAGATTCACCAGCCACGTTCATTGAATGAATGAATGAATTAATGAATTAATTAAATAATTATTGTCTATCCGACTTTCCACCAACATAACCAACATATCAAAATTACCACACACAGACATATTCCTCATATGCTGCCGTAACAATTTTCCTAACACATACATAAATACACAACCTTTTTTAATGAATATGTCTGAAAAGGGACATGGAGAAATAAAATGAATTTAACCATAAGCTTCCTTTATCACACAGGCCATATTGTGAATATTCTGATTCCTGTTGATTCTTGACAAAACTCCTAAACAGATATCTATCTATCTATCTATCTATCTATCTATCTATCTATCTATCTATCTATCTATCTATCTATCTATCTATCTATCTATCTATCTATCTATCTATCTATCTATCTATCTATCTATCTATCTATCTATCTATCTATCTATCTATCTATCTATCTATCTATCTATCTATCTATATATATATATATATATATATATGCATACTATAAGTGAACAATAAAGAATATAGAGGGTAGTGTAATTGAAAAAGTGTTTTGCCTTACTGAAAAGTACCTCTAGATAGTATTTTAAACTGAATGCATTTTGTATGACGTTTGCAGCAGTTCTCTGAAACAATCACTTCCAAAAACTTAATTTCAGTGACTGTCTTTACATTCACATACTCTGTTGTAATTTGTAAATCGCTGTTACTTTTACAATTCCCAAACAACATGAAAAAAAATTCTAAAGTGACAAATGTTTGCCCAAAGCAGCACTGTGTAAGTTTTGGCCCAAGTAATAATTTGAGATATATTAAAGGATTTTCATGTTAATATATAATACCTTGGCACATATGGGCGCTCCGTGTGGGCTGCCCTTCTCAAAAAACTCGCCTGTGTAACTTGAGAGGGTCGGAGCCATTGCTGATTGTGTCCTACAGCACTGCTTTACGGCTCCCCATAAACACTAGAACTAATCTTACGTGCTTCTACTTTTCTCATCCTCAAGTCAAAGTTTGCCATGGCCATGGGTATTATTACAAAATACAGTAAATATAGTTCACAAACCTGCATGTCAGCTCTTCTATGTTGAAGTTCCTACAGCTTTTGTGAGTTCCTACAGATGATTGAGCCTGTGGTCTGCTCCCCCTCCCCCTGGCTCTGCCTCGTCCTCTCCCTCTAGATTACCCTCAGAGAGCAGGGTAATCTAGAGGGGTCAATGTGGCCTTGTCTTTGAAAGTCAGTTCATGATTTCTCAATATGCTGGTCCAATGTGGTTTGCTATCAGATTCCTAAACACGGGGGGAGACTGTTTAATTTTGCGACAGTGCAGTGTTGCCAGTGGCCTTCAGAAGCACTAAACCTTGAAGTTACAGGTCTAGTGCACCCAGCTGCTAAAAGTTACGCAGTGCTACTTTGATATATACCCCTTGTTTAGTTTACATAACTCTGAACTCTGAATTGATCTCTGCCAGCAGCTGCTGTAAATTCTCACCTGCACAAAAAAAGATCAATATCATATACAAACAAGACAAAATTAAATATTTTAGAAACTTTATGTCATTTATGTATAAAATAAACAGTATTGGTCCCAGCACTGACTCCCTTGGGACACCACAAACAATGTCAAACAATGATGACTGAAAGACACATTTGCACAAATTGTTGCCTGTTGCTTAGATAATTTTTTTATCCAGTTCAGAACTACTCCCTTAATACCATATCACACTAATGTATTGATCAATATGTTACGATTAACTGTATCAAAAACATTTTTTTAAATTGATGAATACACCAACTGCTAATTTATTTTTGTCTGTGGGGCTGCTTTTAATAAATCAAGAACTGCCATTGCAGTGGCTCTTTGTGACCTAAATCCTTTTGACTGCCAGAAAGCAGTTCATATTTATTCATAAATCTACATCAATAATGTAATACACACAATTTTTCCAAAATTAAAAAAAAAAAATAGTTGAAGAAACAGGCCTATGATTAATTAAATGTCATATGTCCCCAGTTTTATATAACAGCATGACTTTGCTGATTTTAGTATTTTCTGTAAATTTTCCGGTTTGAAATGACAGGTTACAGATGAATGCCAGCCGCTGCATTATTTCCTAAATGTCCTTCTTGATTAGTGCCATATTGATGCCATCCCAGTCAGTTGACCTTGTGTTATTTCTTTAATTTAATATTTTTTTGTAACAGCTCTAATTTGTTCAGTCAGCAACATTTTTTTTTAATTATCATTCTGTTCTCTGTCCATTTTTGCATGCATTCATCAGTGTTGATTCTTTTTCTCTTTTCAATCTCTTGTCAGTCTTTATCGCAGGAAACGTGTGGAAGGTAAGCAAAAACTGAAGGTTTTTGGCAAGCAAGAAGTTGAGCTGTCCTTGGGCTCTGTGTCCCCGCAACCTTACCCAGATTGCAAGACAAAATGAGATGGTCTTGGAAAGGAAAGCCTCCCCATAAAAAACACAAATTAAGGTGAAACATATTCCTACAATTTAAGTATATACAGCAAAATTAATATTCACTAAGATTATCAGCAGTTGGGACTTTTTCTTTGGGCAAAGACATACAAACTTAAAAGATATCACTGTATATATAAGTTATATACATTTCACTATCAACTTTTCTTTGCAATTTTCATTTATTGAGAAGTACATGTATTAACAAGTGACAGGGTGATCCTTTTTTTTTGTCTCTTCAGTATGCAAACTATTCTGATCTTTGGAGAAAAAAAAAACCCTAATTAATAGACTGTAAAATCATGCAAAGTAACTTAAAAACAACAAGTACAAGGCATTTAAGCACGCTGATTTCATTAGCTAATGTGCATTTATAAGACTTAATTGTTTGGAATGAAAGGAAAAGTGCTTGTTTTATTAGATTTTATACTTTTCCATTCATTTCACTGATGGAAAACGGTAAGTTACAGTACACCGACTGAGTCCAGCAGGAACAGATTCTATTGTCCAAAAGGCTAAATAGGGCTTTTCTTTTCTCTGTTCAAATATATCCGTTAGTTTCAGTGCTAATTTTAGCTGGCACTTAAATTGAACACATTCAGGTTAGGTGATTTAAATAAGATGCCATTTGGGCTTTGTGAACTGCCATTAAGCCATTAAGAACAAACTGCACACCAGATTTTCTCCTTCCACGGACATTGTGAAACATCAGCAATAAAAGGCCGTGTTTCCTGCCACAAACGATCTCTAATGGATAATCGTTCCGTTTTATTATCTCATACATGTCACACTGTCATATTACACAGCATGTCTTTCAGTGCTGTAGGGGTTCTGGCGGATAAACTATCAGTTGCAATACAAGGCGAGAAACTGGTGGCAGTGTCTTCGTGGATGAAGGGATTAAGATCAGCACTACTCTCTTTGCATGAGGTTACACCATAAAGGCACACCAAATGGATGAAATCTCTACTTATCTTATTAAATCTCTAAGGGCCTCTAAATATAAGCCAAAGCGTTTGATAGGACTCAGTCTTTAAGATTGGCATTAAATTACAGATTTGTTATAACAAGACGACAGCAGATATGGCTGTGTCATTAGGTTTTTGCCCATGCAGTGATGTTTCTCCATCATGTATGTATCCAAGCACCGATGAACACATTGTAGGAGATTAATCTTTGTGGTGCAGCAAAAGACATTTTGATGTGCGACCTGAATAAGCCAGAAATAAAATAAAGATAAAACATAGTGAAAAGTTGCTTGTTCTAGTCAGGATTGCATCAGGTAGACACTTCAGAATGTCTTTGGGCAAATGATCCACAAAGACACAAAAAAGATTTCATCTGCAATAATTGTATATTTTCTGTGTGACTCTCTCTCCCCCTCTCTCTCTCTCTCTCTCTCTCTCTCTCTCTCTCTCTCTCTCTCTCTCTCTCTCTCTTCTTTACAGCCTTGCTTCATTGCTTACATGACCCAGTTTTGACCAGTCGTCAGCTGCTGGACAGATGGCCTCTCTATGGACTATAGCATACATCGTCATACAGGGAGCATCACAGTCATTTCAATCAGTCTACAAGATGCCCAGGGCCTTGGGCTGCAAAAAAATCCCCAAATCATCACGCTTTCACCACCATGCTCGAAATGCGTTGATTGCGCTTGTATCCCACATTTTGTTTTTGCCAAACATGGCACAGAGCACCATGATTAAGCATCTAATGATTTCTTCTGTCTAAAGGACCTTATTCTAAAACTTATGTAGTTCAGGTGCGATTTTTTTTTTCAGGTGCAGTTTTATTTTTGTGCTGCTTTATTCTTTTTTTTTATTTTCTTAGTAATCCTACCAAACAGGTCATACTTGTTGAGTCTTTTTCTAATTGTACTGCCCTTTTATGAAACAAGCTAACTATTGTCTCTGGAGTGTGACTTGTAGCCTTTGGATTATTTGCAATGTCTCCTTGCACTGTCCAACCTTGGGATGAAGCTGTTAGGATCTACACTTCTGGCAAAATTGGCTATTGTTTAAAGCGTTTGATCTTTTGTGAATAATCTTTTGTTATGTAGAAAGATACCCCTAAAATTGACAGAAAATTACCTTATTACTTGTCTCAAATTGATGGACATTAACAATTGGAGTCATTGCTGATTACTTTCCATCCATCCATTGTCTATCCCCACTCATCTCTGTAGGGTTGTGGGTGCTGGTGCCTATCTCACTGGTCACTGGGCGAAAGGCAGTGTACACCCTGGGCAGGTCTCCAGTCTATCACAGGGTAATATGGGGACACACTAGACAAACAACACACTGAGGGCAATTTGGAGGGCCAATCAGCCTGGCAGACATGTTTTTTGAGTGTAGGAGGAAGCCACAGTACCCAGAGAGAACATGCACAGGGAGAACATGCAAACTCCATGCAGAAAGAGCTCAGGCCAGGATCTGAACCTTTCTGCTGCAAGGCAACAGTGCAGCCCTTGTCATATTTATACCCCAGGAAAACAGGAAGCTGTGAAATTCTAATTTAGCATTTCCAGAAACCAATGCCATTCATAAATAACAGAAAATTTCACAGTTACATTTACTTTAGATGCATTTCTTAGGGTGCCAGTAAGTGTGGCACCAGTGATTTTGTAATCAAAGACCATTTCTTACTGTGTGATTTACTTTGCCCTGTGAAAACATGTACTTAAATTTAAGACTGGGGTTTTATTTTTATTTCTTTTGTGTGAATATATTACTGCAATAAAAGTTATTATGTGTTGCTTCAAGGCAGCAGAGGCACCAACTGTGCAGCCCTTGTGACTTTCCATCTTGGCTTTGTCTTACCACAAATGTCTTTGATTTTCCTTTTTGTTTTCCTTGTTGATTAATTAACAGCTGGAAATCTGCTGTGTGTTTATGAATATTTGAAGTTAGAGGTTAATAGTTTCAGAACCTTGTAAGGAGCATTATTATTACCATAACGCATTATTATTATTATTATTCTGCCTTGATGTGGAAACCTGAAAGTGAGTGTACATTATCCATACAATGTCTGTATGCTCAGACATTTTGCCTTTGGTCCGGAATGTGAAAAATGTGAGTTATTCATAAACTATAGATCACGCTGTTCCAAAGGTCATTGCAATGGGAGAATTCAAAGAAACACAACAGCTTACTAATGCATTAGAGTGAAATAGTTTAGGATTATTATTTGGAATCATTATGATATGCATGAAACAAACACAAAATGCACAATGACAACTCCAATCTCAACAAGGAACGCCACCTCTCCACCATGTTTAATTAAAATAACTCTGAGTGGTTCTTTGCATAATCCTCCCAAGAGTCCGAATCAGACAAACATGCAGAACTTCTCTGGCTAAGGCCAATAAACAGCGCTGTTTTAAACCCCTGTCACTCCAAATCAGGTGACATCCCTCATCTGCTTCTGACCCTCAACTTGAGAATCTCTGATTTATAAATTTCCAGCTTTTGATGCATGAAAATGCAAAGCGAGTCTGAAATGTGTCACTTTTTGTGTGCCATTTTAGGTTTGAACGGACTTAACTTGCGCTGTCAGCTGGAGCGTACACAACAATCCCAGCATAATGGGTGGATCATAGATTTGACAAACATGCCAAGCATGCCAAGTGGCGGATATAATGAATGTTTTAACAATTTTGGAGTTAGCATATAGGGTTTAGAAATGTGTGGAGAATCTGAATGTAGGCACATCTATCCCCAGTATTGGCAGGCGATCTATTCAACTTTGAGTATTAGTGCTTTGTCTGAGCCTTCCACTCATATCTTTAAGCACAGCGACCTGAACATTGGATGCTGGCTGTCGAAAGTCTCCCTGTCGATTTTTTCCACTGTAATTCTTGGGAACTTTACTTCCCATTTATGACTCTTAGTATCAATGCTTTCTTTGTGGCTCATTTAAAAGCCAGTTAATGAACTTCCATGTTTTGTCATGTTATAACCACAGACATTGCTGTATTGACTGTGTTATTTGATAGACACTAAATAGGGCAGAAAATGAAAGTCAAGAAACCTGATATATTCATTCCTTTACCAGCTTTGCACATTTACAGATTTTTCAAAATAGCTCAAGCTCAGACAGATTAGACGGAAAGTTTCTATTTTTCTTTACAAAAATTCTCAATTATATTTAGGTCTAAGCCATTCTAATACATTTATTCGCTTTATGCAATATCCACCCCTTTCCTTTGCATCTCTGTTGGAAGAGGAATCCCCTCCTACCAATGTCACGGCTTTTACTATCATGATCTGGCCTGTCTGCTGTCTTCATCCTGCCGCTCCTCCCATGCTCTCTGGTCATCAGTTTCATTCACCACACCTGCTCGCCTGCCTCTCAGCTGCTCTGTGATCAAGCTCATATCACACACCTGTTTCCGCCTCCTTATAAACTCACTGCAGGCAGCCGGACAGCAGCAGATTATTGAAAGCTTTTGTGAGTAGATTTTCCAGTGTTCCACGTCAAGACCTTCTTCAGGCTTCTTGGATTTCCCTGCCTCGCCCTGGTCAGACTTCTGCTATGCTTCTGAGCTCTGTACTAGGATCCTGTTTGTGTCCTACGACCAAAGAGCCCTGTGTAGCACCTGGATTTGTCTGCCCTGTTCTGAGTACCTGCATGACCCCCGCCAGTCCTCTGGATCATGATGAAGCATCAGCCATCCTGCCTGACGCCTCTGCAGTGAGTAAGCCAGCTCTCATCATAGCCAGGTTTCCAGCTTACCCCCACAGAGGATCTCTAATTGTCAGTAGGTTTGCTTTATCTCTTCTTAATAAATCATTTAAGGACAACACTGTCCTGGCTTGAATTTCGGGTCTCCTGCCTTGCCTTATATTTCAACCCTCTAACTAGTTCTATTTTCCAATGATTAACTCCAGCTATCTTTCCATCAGTTGTGAGCAGCTTCCATATCGCTGGTAAAGTAAAACACCCCAACAGCATGATGCTGTCACCATAGATTTACATATTGGAATAGTTCTCTTCAGGCTAAAACTGTTTTTTTTTTTTTTTTTTTTTAAGTCTTGTCTAACCAGAGCAACTTCTTTCTCATGGCAAAGAGAAATTTAGGATCTTCTTTCTTTCAACATTTCAATAATTTTGCCACTCTTTCAGAAAGGCCAGACTTGTAGAGTGCAAAATGAACAGATTATCCCACCTGAGCTTTGTATCTCTGCAGCCCCTCCAGCGTTACCATGAGCTGCCTGGCTACTTCTCTCATTAACGCTTTCTTTGGGCGGCTTGTCTGTTCAGGTAGATGAAAGGTAGAGTTATTAATACTTTGCAAAGCACAGGTCAGACAAATTCACAAATAAATTAATCAATCAATCAAGCAGACTTTTCATACTATCAGGTGTAACAGAAAGTGCTTAACAGACGTTTAAAAAGATTTTAGAATTTATCCACTAGAGATAAACCTAATGAAATGAACAAATCAAGTAAACTAAGTATTTTTCCCTAAAATAATGAAAATTTAAAGTAACAGAAATTTGTCATTTACAGGGAATGAGGAACTGTGGAATTCAGTCATTTAGATTAGATTAGAGATAAAACACAGGTGATTTATGTGTAAGTAGAGAGAGAGAGAATGATTATAAATAATAAAAACACAAAAGTTCAGACCCAACATAGTAGATAGAAATAAGGATAAAATCTATAGTTGTAAAGACCAAGGATCTTAAAACACATACCAGTAATTGGCACTTTAACAGCGATACAATTTTAAAATATGAAAAGATAATACAAAAGTTGCTAAAATTGGAACGGGTTAAAAAAACTGAGAAATTTAATCAACCACACCTTTAAAGCCAGGCTGAATAGTGTGCTTTAGTGTGCTTTTAAAAATCTGTAAACTTCCAGGTCTTCAGGAAAGCTGTTCCCCAGCTGTAGGCCACAAAAAGAGAAAGGAAGACCTGAGGCATCTGGAGCGACTGTATTACCAGAGACAGGTCTGATAAATGGGGTGGATTTAGACTACTAAAAGTTTTAAATACCAGAAAGACAACCTAAAAATGAAAATTTATGTTAAAGTTCTACCACTGACAAGTGAGTTTTATATCCCTGGGACAATTTACTTACTGGCGTGAAGCAGAACCTGAGAGGGCAGCAAATCTACTGCATTATGCAAATGTGACTAAATTAAGAGGAACAAGCATCCCACAGCTTTGTTCCAAAACACTGGCTCTATGCAGCTGCGTGTATTTAAATATCTCCTGACAAGCATCCACAGAGGTGAGGCAACCTTGGATTTTGCAACATCGACAAATTGCTGTGGCCTAACGTGATGACAAAGTGCTAGAGCAGAGCCATGCGAGTCAGTGGGAGGCTGAGGTGTTAACGAGAGGAATATGAAGGCTGACAGAATGAGTAATGGAGGAAAAACACATCGAGAATGACAGACAGAGAAGGGGGGGGGAGAGAGAGGTCACTAGAGATATGTCCCCTCTCTGAAGGCCATGCCGTTGCATACCCTCATGGTCACGTTCCCAGCTGACAACAGCGAGATGGAGCTGTTCTTTTTCTGTGAGCAGGACGTCGCAGTGGTCATATTGTTTTATTGTCATGTGGCGGATGCCGAGGTAATAAATCACAACCCCATCATCTTGATACTAAAAAATGGACATTTGAGGCTGAATTGAGGTCATTGCTCCTGTACTTCATCATTCACCTTAGTTTTGTTCTGAATGTTGTCCTGTAAGGGGAAAAAAAATTATTTTACTTCACTGTGTAAAAGAAAGCTCTGTTTTCTTTTACTCACGGGTCACTTTTTCAAATAGGAAAAGACAAAAATGTCTGCTTTGGAAGAACTAAGAATGAGTATTAGTGACTGATTTGAAATTTGATTAGTATGTCTTGCACCATCGCAAGAACACTAATAAAGTGATTTTAATTCTTACTTCTTTAAAGCTGTAAAAATGTAGGTCTCCGGAGAAGAAAGATGTGATCTGCAGTCTGGTGATGACTGAATGTAATGTGCTTTGGAAGTTCATAATGTGTTTGACGGTCTGGATGATGGTGAGAAATTGAATACGGTGTTCGCATCTTTACGTAATTAACATTCACATCATTTTTTTCCCCATTCATTTAACATAGAGGATTATATGAGCTAATGCGAATTTGTTATTTAGGAATGATGGACACAGAGGTTTTTATTATCAGGTCTAATTAATTTGCATTCATTTCCTTCGATGGAATGTAAAATAACACTTTACTGTGAAATGAAGCTCAGCTGTAGTCCTGAAGTTACAGCTGAGATTAGTCTGACTTCAGCTGTTTAGTGCTTAGTTACATTGTTCTCACAGTAAATTAACCACCGTCCTCTTGCCATTTGGCCTTTGTGCACAAAATTAATATCACTGCAGAGGGACATTACAGCCAAAACTACAAAAACACCATTTATATCAAGCTCACCTACTACCCAACCAGTTCCTGCAGATGGTATTCAGTTAGTCCACTAAATGATCTAAGAAGTCAAAGTTTACATAGAGTAAGTTGTTTCTGAAGGGAATTTACATTATTGAAAGTTTTTTAAGTGGTTATTGTGAAACGTTTTAAAATAAATAAAAATGAGCCGACATTCTGGACATTGTTAAAAGGGACATATCATGTTTTTCAGTTCTTCCTTTTCACATTTAAATCATTCAGGCGTGGTCTATATAAAGTGGAACTACAATGCTTTTATCTGTCTTTATCATTATTGTATCCCCACATTCGCCCATTTTACACCTGTTCAGAGGTGCACTTAAGACCAACTTGTTTTGATGAACAAAACAGACGCTTAACACCCTGCCCCTCCCCCTTCAGGTCGCAGAGCGTTCCACTCCACCCCAATTAGCCATTTTTCCAGTATGATGGGGGGACGGTGTAATGAACAACCGATGGCTTATTCACTTGTAGCTTCAACAACCTGCAGTTTGGACAACAAAATTGCTCCAAGAAATAAAAATGGTGGATTCACAAGATTGGTAAGCTGGAAGTCCATGATGGTCCACAGTTCCACAGCAAATACGGTGACAGAAAACTACGGCACGGGAAGGAAATGACTCAGAATACAGAGATATCTACGCAGCACCTGGACAAACTGAAGTCAAATAGTTTGCACCAAGTAAACAACAAAATGTCTTTAAGAGCAAAAAAGGGAATTTTGTATTACATGTCCCCAGAAAACCTTGTTTCATAACTTAATAATTATTGAGTAAAGGAATAACTGAAAACCTGATTCGCATGACCTGGCATGTTTGTTCAATTTTATGGAAATTTTTGGGGCACAGTTACTACAGTAATTTTTTAAAAACCAAATGAAACACAAACTGCTTGAAAAAATAAGTGACATATGTTAGTAAGACATACTTTGTCTCGTTTATCTGTTAGGGACTCCAGCTGCAATTATTATTATTTTTTTACAAATTTGCACCGTCAGTGGCTACTATATGTTGCTACCTGTCCTGTTTTGCTGTAGCTGCTCCTCTGTTCTTAATGGGGGATGGCTATTTAGCATATTTGTAATTTGTCAGTTTTGTCTAGTTTCTTAACTAATTTTTTTTTAATCTATAACCATGGTAAGTTTCATAGCAATATGTGTCACCTTTTACGATCCAGGAAAAACGAGGAATGTTTTCTACCCACTTTGACAAAGTTTCAAGTAATTTTCTGTAAGTGCTGGAAATAGGCACCAACCTCCTCCGCAACTTTGCACGGATAAGCGGGTATAGACAATGGACACTCATAATTTACGGTGGGCAAAGGTGGGTTTTCAAGTTCAGTAATTGCCTTTCAACAGCAGGAGGTTACTCAGTTATACCGGTTTGATCAAGACCCACAATCTCTCATATAATATGAACTGAATCTCCCAAATGGAAATTTAAAAGCCATAATTACAGAAAATAGGCAGGAAATATAATGTAATCCCAGTGTAGGTCAGATTTGAAGTTAAAAAAATTCTTATCACCTCAACTCATCGGAATACAGTACATAAATGATATAAATGGACAAGGGCATGAAAAGGTTTGTTATCACAATGGATGGAGGCTGAGAAGAGTCAAGGTATGAATTTGCAAAAGAACAAATTGACTAAAAGTCACCCTGTTTACAGTGCAACTGAAAGCATTTACTCTTTGCACATTTTGTTATACAGCCTTATCCCAGAATGGATTAAATAATTTCCCCAAAACGCAACATCCCATAATGATAACAGAAAATATGATATATCATCCCTGGGATTCTTCTGCAACTTAATTGGAGTCCAGCAGTGGTAAATTCAGTTGACTGGACAGGATTTGAATGGCACACGCCTATCTATATGAGGTCCAGCACATGGCAGAGCACAAACCAAGAAGGAACAGAGCAATTGTCAGTAGGCATCATGATGTTAAGGATTTTGGAGATTTGTTTTATTAGGTTACTCCGTTTCTTCCCGTGTTCTTCAGTTCCAGTATGTTAATTAGGCTTTCTTCCCCTATTTCCCACTCTCTGCCATAGCTTATCGCTCATGCCTCTCACCTGTTTTCCCCACTACATAAACTCCTTTTGTCTTTGTCTCATTTCTGAGTCTTTGTCTCATTTCTGCCTAAACTGGCCAATTGGAGGAGAATCACCTTATATGGAGGCAGACCAAAAACCCAAGGGTCCATTTTGGTTATTTTTTGAATATGGTTGTCCTTCCAGAAGAACATCCATATTTTGAATAGCAGAGCGATAAACCCACTCCATAGTGTTTTTGACCTCAGACTGGGGTGACAGTTCCTCTTTCATATTTGTTTTGTAAAGAGCCTTTAGATGAATTGTAAATTTATTCTGAAGTGCTGTTATTAATAAACTGAGTTAAATTGAATATATATATTTATACATATATAGTAATGCCATCTTATGATGTGACAGACTCCAACTCCCAGCATGCAACATGGCCAACGTGACCACAGGCCCTGGCAACGTTATGTCGTTGCTATGAGAGGATATAAAAAGCTCCCGCACGCTCAATTAATTCTTCTTGCTGGCAGTTCGCCAAATTGAGGAGACGTACAGCTGTTTTCTCCCATGGGATTCCCCCACGTGGCACGGGTTCGAATCCTCGCTGGTCCGAGTTGCTGAACCAACTTCTCCCTATTTTCCTATACTGGAGGTCGACTTTAAAAGTACTTTGAATTCATTTTGATCCAACTGGGAGCCGCTATCTCCCAGTGATCTTCAAAAACGGCGCTCTTGTTTTGGCTGAACAAGCGTCGCAGAGCCCAGAGACGTTGGGGTTTTCCCCCTTTTTTCTCCTTGTTGCGCTCGGGAAAGCTGCCGCCGCCGCCGCTGCCGCTGTTGAAGCCACAGATCCGCGGATCCGAAGCCAGGACATGCCGCTGAGGCAACGTCAGAGTAAGGAAAGGATTTCCTTATTATTTCTCTTTTCACCCATAAGGTGATACATTTTGTGCCTGGGCAGAACCTATTAGGGATTAGTTTAATGCTTAATCACTCAGAGACGGAGTTTGCTTTTAACTGTGCTGGATATTTCTGATGTGTGTGCATGCATTTCATAAGTGATTTTGGCTGTGTTGTTTTTGGTTTGATTATAAGCGGACTCTGCCGAGAGTTAAATTTCCTTTTTCTCTTCCTATCTTCTTCTTTGATCTCTTTGTCTACATTTTCAGTTTTGCGCACTTTCTTTGAAGCTTTGTTCAGGAGAGAAAACGCTTCTGATCAAAGCCCGCCTTGCACTAGGCGTGTGCGCTAGATACATCATTAGGACCTCGTCCTCATGCGTCACGCAAGATCGTAAGTCAGATGTCATCATAGCCGCCATGTTTGAAAGGTGCAGAGTAGCTCTAAACGGTTAGCTTAGCTTGTTGTGGAATACAATAGTGCTCCATCTAGCTTCAGGTTTGTTTTCTCAAAGCTATTTTGTCTTTCAATGCTGCTATGTCAAAGTGCTGACTTCTTGAATGTGATGTCTAAACAACTGTGAATTGAATTAAGAATTGCTACCTCTCATTTGATCCATTTTGACTTGTTTTATTTTCATTTATTTTCTTTTGCATGTTCTTTGAAGAACATGCAATAATAAATAATAACGTGTGGAATAACTGCATCAACTGAGACATTTTCATTGGTTTGTGATAAAGAAGCAAGGGTTAAAACTCCAATTGCAGTTATAATTTGAGTTATCAACGTTTGCTGGATAAGTCTAATCGGTCAACAACCGGTTAGATCACACTTTTCCAGCATAAATAAGTTCATAACAGCTGATTAATAAATGCATTGTTAGTGTTAGTCATTACCGGCTTGTAGCCCTTGAATCACAACCATTTGAATTACATTTGTCATAGCTACCATTTCAGTTTGAATGATCTATTATAAAAATAGATAAATAGAAAATACAAAAAAATTTGAAAAGGAGGATCATAGACATTAATATGTTAATAATTTAATTGATAATTTGAATTATGGATGGTCTTCTATTAAGTTAAAGCTGAAAAGCTCATCATCCAGCTCTGGAATAAAACATATGTTGGTTCTTTTCCACTCAGAAATACTTCAAAGTGTATGAAAATTGCAGAAATCCCTTTAATCCATAAATACCCTTGTGGATACAATAAATACTTGTGTGCATGTACACAAATTAGTTTAAATGGCTGTATGCAGAAAACTTTTAATATTACTTAGGAACAGTGCTGAGGATAGTTTGACATTGGGACACTTTTTCTCTCTTAAGTGAAATGACAGACAAATAATGATTGAGAGGAAACATATTCTACCACTTCTACTTTAGAAAAAACTAGCTAGAATAAATTTTTTGAGAAACAAATTAGGTTAGACCTTTTATTTTATTTTTTTTAAAGTTTGATTTTGACTTTATCAGCAATGTCAGCAGACAAATAAATAAAATCCCTATGCTGCAAAACACCAAGAGGCCTCAGTCACTGGCTGTGATCTGACTTTAAGTGCAAGGTCGTGTTCACTGATGCTGTCCAGAGTTTGTCAGAAGCAGGTGTGAACATTTATCTGCTGGGTGAAGTATGAGCGGCTTCTTTCTTTTCTCCTAAATTCTGTGGGTTTCCTGATCTCAGCACTGAGATCAAATATTGAACATCTGACTACAGTTCGCTTTTCCTTTTGGCTCTTATTAATGTCAGTTCAAATAATAGAAAGACATTTAATCAAAAGATTTTCATCGCTAAGGATTAATTAAATTATGTTATATTGTTAGGCACTCCTTTTTAACTGGATTTAATAATAACAGTAGACCTACTCAGTAAATTAGAAGATTATTAAATAGTTTATTTCAGTAACTCAGTTCATGAAGTGCAACACATTACATAGATTAATTACACAGACTGGAGCTTTCAAGTCTTTAATTTTAATTATATTTTTTGCCTGCAGTAAATGAAACCAACATTTCATATTAAAATATCACATCAGGTCAATAAAAAGATTTTAAATGTAAGTGGGCTTAATGAAAGGCATGTTTAAAACCTGCTTAAATGACCTTATCTTCAAAAAGTACTTTTAATCAGCTAAAATAAATACATAATAGACATAGGTGAGAAAAGGTTTTTCCTTCCTTTCATTAAGCTCCTCTTTCTTTTTTCTATTATATTAAAAGAAGCCCGTAGCCCAAACTTGTTTGACTGACTTGTGAAATTTATTATTTTCAAATTACAATGGAAAATTTATTGATGCATAAAAACTAATGAGTTTTTGTTTTTCTTCAGTGAAACAGATCATTTATATCTTCTTATTCTGTGTGACTTCATTGTGCTATAACATAAGCGAAATAAAAATAAAGATGAGCAGATTGCAACAAACACGTATATCTCCCACAAATTCCTTTTGGGGAAAACTGTGTTGCACAAACTTTTGTTAGAGCATGTTGCAACTCTTTAATCTGACAGAAATGTATGTATCTTTATTTACCTTGAGAGAGTGTACACATTTAGAAACTACAGCTTTGATTTCTTGAATGATATGTACAGAATAGCAGTGAAAAGCTCCAGCCTCCCTGATCACAGTCTGTGTGTCTGGCTTTCAGAGAAATCCTGCCACAACAATCTTGCTGCTTATGTTTCTCTGTGGCTGCCCCATCTGGGAGGGAATACATTACCAATGTACTATATTTAGCGTTCGTGGCACCAGTTAAGTGTGCTCAGGGTTAAAAAAAAAAAAGGAAAACATCTGATATGGAAATTAAATAGATTATATCCAAACTTGTTAATTCCTGTTACGATTATTTAAACTATATAATTTTTCTTAATGACTTCCTTTTGGTGGTCTATATAAAGTGGAACTGCAATGCTTTGGTCTGAATTCCCC
The DNA here is from genome assembly GCF_011125445.2 of Fundulus heteroclitus. NCBI lineage: Eukaryota > Metazoa > Chordata > Actinopteri > Cyprinodontiformes > Fundulidae > Fundulus > Fundulus heteroclitus. Next base: position 384,174 of record NW_023396967.1, read on the forward strand.
GTAATTGTTGCCTCTTTGACCCCTGATCAGAGGGTTATATATTAATGGTGGATTTGTGAAATTGAAACTGTTCATGAAACAGTTTAGCAGCTTTGCTGCAAATAGTGTGACGTAATTGTTCAAAAGACTTAATCAGAATCAACATCTGCATCTAAGAACACCCTGTTGTTCTAATGTGATTTCATAGCACCATACAGATAGTTTTCCTCTTGACAACATAAACCTGGGTTTCTAATATTTTTGTTATGATTTGGATTTTATTTGTTTTGCTTTTGGACTTTTCTTCAGCCTGTCACATCTCAGCCACCAACCACTATCCTGTCACCTCTGCCCCTGTCAATTAGTCCACAACTCCACCTGCTGCCAGTAATTAGATCCTACTCTTGTCATCTGTTCACCAACCCACAAATACTGGCCTCTGCCAACTCATCCTCACCAGAACGTCACCTCACTACAATACATAACAATACAAAGATACTGTGTATCTTTGTATTGTTTTGTGACGAACTAGCGACCAGTCCAGGGTGGGAGGAGCTTGATAAATTAAAATTTTATTTGAGGGGGAGAACTTTTTTTTTCAAAAATTTTTTTTACTTCACCGACGTGCTAGAAATCTATTAATTGTTTGCCTTGCTACAGCTGATCTATGATAACACTTTGTGGTTGGTGAGCGGTTGTCTCTTCATAGCATTGTAGAATCTGTCTCAGGCATAGAGATTATTAATTTTTTTTTATCTAAGAGATTTAAGAATCTCTTAGATCTGGTAATTTTTGTTTAATCTTATTAACCTTTATTTAAAGGTAGAGTGGACAATTTTTCTGGAAATGTACGTAGATAAGAAACACCCAAGTTCCTTTCTCAATAACTGCCAATGTGCAAGACTATCTTACCAGTTCTTCCCCTCCTCAGGAGGATCATGTGGGGGGAAAAAAATCTCCCAAATACAATCTAATCTTTTTTCTTTATTCTGAGGCCTTCCTAATCTTCTCATAAATTTGTAAGACAGTTTTCTCCTTATGACTTTCAACCATTTTTAAAGTATTCAATGAAAGCAGCGGAGCTGCTTTCATTGAATACTTACTATATATGTATATATGTATAAATATATATATTCAATTCAATATATATATTCAATTTACTCAGTTTATTAATAACAGCACTTCAGAATAAATTTACAATTCATCTAAAAGGCTCTTTACAAAACAAATATGAAAGAGGAACTGTCACCCCAGTCTGAGGTCAAAAACACTATGGAGTGGGTTTATCGCTCTGCTATTCAAAATATGGATGTTCTTCTGGAAGGACAACCATATTAAAAAAATAACCAAAATGGACCCTTGGGTTTTTGGTCTGCCTCCATATAAGGTGATTCTCCTCCAATTGGCCAGTTTAGGCAGAAATGAGTAATTATTTGAATAATTACTAGCTTTCTGGCTAGCGGAGCGGCTAGCGTCAAAGCTAACCGGGTACATAAACGCTAGAAGTGTGCATGTGCAGCCAGAGGAAGGTGCATGCACATTCGTGTTACGTGAGTGCCTCAGAATAATTGGCATGTGGGACAACCAATAGATAAGGGGATCCCTCTGGAACTTGAAGCCAAAAAAGATTGTCCGCTACACATTTTCATAATCAAAGCACATTTAGTTTTTGTCATGTTTTATTGTTGATGAGTGCCTAAAAATGTAAGAGTCAGGCGAAATTATACAAAAGTGGAATTTTAGCGATCAAAAGAACAGGTTTACAAAAACACATGACAAAGACTGAAAGCAATATGAAACACTGGTGAGATCTGAGGAGGGCTACGGGGGGGGGGGGGAGACACAAAAAGGACAGAAGAAAGCCAGAGTGGTTACTAGAATGTGTGACAGAAAAAAAAAAAAAAAATAAAAAAAATAGAATGTGTGACAGCTGGTACATTAACAAGTGAGGGGACATAAATAAATGCAAGTGAGCACCAAAGAAACACAGAGATCTAAATAACAAAAAACATAAACCATAAACTAATTTCTTAATAAATTAATAAACTAATTTCTTGCTCCTGCTGACAATATTTTCTTGAGTAGCAATTAGCTGAAATTCTGGCTGGCATGTTTACTCTGTTTTGATGACATGTTGATGATTAGGCTCGTAACATGCTTCAGTGAGGTTCAGCTAAACATATGTGGATGAGACCTTGTTCTGCTTTAAATGGTATGAAATTAATACACTTGTCTCTTACTTACTGCTAGCTTTCTGGGGATATCTGAGACCGGAACAGGAAGCTGCAGCAGCCAATACAACCTCTCTCTCACTCTAAATGGCACTGTCAAAGGTCGAAATGCTTGGATTGTCGGAGAAAACCCAGATTTGTTAGATACACAAGATGATGTGTAATGCAGTGTTGTAATTTAGAATCGAGTCAGACTCCATTCACAAATTTAGTTACTTTAGATTTGGTGAAATATATATTTTTTAACAAACAGAAATTGTGATGCAAAGAAGAAACGCACCGACTGTGGAACTTTGCTATCTGCCCGATCAAGCCTGCTGCTTGGCCCCACCATTTGCCAATGTTTTCTACAACAAGCACACTGCTTCCATTTAGCTATTTACCTGCTTTTCTTCTGTCGAAAAATGACATAAAAATTATTCTTTATAGGGTAAGCAGAGAAAAACAATGACTTATTGTATTTGGGTGTTAGGCTCTGAACAGCTTTATGCTTGTGCAACCTGTTTACTTTAAAAGTGTGTGAGTTATAGTCTTTTTGATCTTTATAATACCCATACTATATATTTTTTTTATATCAAAAGTAGTTTTATCAAAAGCCTCTCATTTCCTGTCCACAAAATGTCTGATGTTGTTCACATTGGATTTACGCTATTTTAACACCATCCAGGGAAATCAGTTGAGGTTTATTTTTACGGGCTTTAGTATATATGAAGGAAGGATGCTTACTGTCATTGACTATAGAGTAGCATGTCCTTGAACATAAATATCCCTTGCGTTCCCACCAAACAGTCCCCTATAAAGTAGCAGACATACCGTAATTGACCATGAGTGCCGGGTGCTGGCACCTACATTACCGGAAGAAGTGATATGACTCATAATGAGATGTAAAAGTCACGCACTAAGAACATAAGGTCGCATAACACCTCCTCATTGTAAGGTTCCTTACTGGCACAAACTAAAAATAAATAAATAATATTTCACCAGCAGCCCATTTACTCATGTGAGTTAAAAGAGAGACTGCGGAGGAAAATTGGAGTGAAATGAGTCTTTACTCCCACATTACTGGGTTTGATGGGCCGCAAGACACTGTTTCAAAGCATACATGAGGGGATCATTAAGATCTGTCTGCCACCCAATATCTATATTAAGAACCCAAACTTCAGTGCCGAGCAAAAGTATACCTACCTCTTGAACTTTTCCACATTTTCTCACATGACGGCCTCGAACTTCAGGGTGTTTTATTGGGATTTTCTGTGACAGACCAACACAAAGTGGCACATAATTGTCAAGCAGGAGGAGAATGATAAACAGTTTTACATTTTCCCCTCACAAAGAATCTGGAAAGTGTGCATTTGTGCTCAGCTGGGACAGAAGTTCACGTTTGAGGCACAGCTACAAAGGAGTGACTTAGATCAAAGCATAGTCATGTGTTAGAATAGTCCAGACAAAGTTCAGACCCTATATCTGATTTAGAATCTGTGACAAGACTCAGAAGTCAGTGTTCACAGTTGTTCCCCATCCAATCTGACTGAGCTTGAGCCATTTTGCAAAGAAGAATAGGCAATAATTTTAGCCTGTAGTTCTGCAAAGATGGTAATGTAAAGAAAGACTCCCACAGACTTGCAACCATAATTGAAGCAGAATGTAATGCTATACAATATTGACTCAAGACCTTACCATAAATTCACCTCGCATTTTTCAGATTCTTATGGCTGAATGCTTTTGTCAGGTACAGTAGACTAAAGCTGCAGTAGGTAACTTTTGAAAAAATGTATTTGTTACATATGTGTTAAAACTGACACTATGCCCTGACAGGAAAATATGATACATGATTTGTAAAAAAAAACAAATCATACAAAAAAACAAGCTCCTCTGGCTTCTCCCATTGGTCTTGCTGCCAGTAGCAGAAATGCACCGCTCCCGGTCAGAATCAACCAATCAGAGCAAGGAGGAATGTCATAGCAGTGTCAGTCATGCTCGTATATGTGCTGCTCACACCCCACCCCCACTCAAGACAGTCAGTGTGCTGCAGCAGTGCTAATGGCAGAGAAAAAAACCCTGACGTTACAGAAAATCTGTCAATGTCTTGGGTGCCACCTGTTCAGAAAACAAAGGCAGGTAACCAGAGGAACACCGATGAAGAAAAGCAATAATTAGACTGAGCTCAAAACAAAACAATGGTATCAGAGGGGATTTTCAGAGGTGGAGGAAGCTACGCATCCTGAAAGGATTCAAAACTACAGAGTTAGCCACATTTCTGCTTGACAAGTAAGTATCCAATAAGATTTGTTTAATTTTTTAATAACTACAGAACTAAGACAGCAAGAGTTACAGTATTACTGGTTATAGTGCAAATCTCACATTAGTCTGTAGCTTCATTGTTTAAATTTTTAATAAACTTAACAAAGGCTGTTCATGCCCCTGGCTAGATGGCCTGGTGTGTACCTCATGGCTTTTAAGGGGATTATTAGATTTGTTTTGATAATATTATTTATTTAAATTGTTTTGTAAGCAATGGATTGGATGGAAGTTATGTTGTTAGACATTAATAGTTTTTGTCCTCCTGCACACATGAGGTGTTGGTTATGAAGTGCATCGTGGGGAAAAAAAAAAATCCATTGTGGACTGGAAATGCGCCCACTGGATTTTCCTTTGGACAACGTTCTCAGCAGTTGGGGCACAGATGTGGAGGCAGGACATATATTATACCCAGAAGACAGAATGTACAGAGAGTGCTTTGAGCTCCTTAGAATATAAGGACAGTTGTAATTAATTTGATGTGCTTTGAAATGCAAGCCGTTTTATAGAAGATAAAGGATGAGGGAAACTCTACAAAAAGCTTTAGAGACGGTGACTACAGGATAGAGGGCTAATATTGTTCTGAGAAACTCAAATGCCAGGAAATGTGACAGCAGTAGCTGTCTCGGTGTAGCATTCAATGTCAGGGATTGGTTTAATAACAGTGTTGTCATGATGAAGGATATTTGTGTTTTTAGTTGTCACTTGTTTTTGTATTTGGATAAATGTTGCTTGTTTATTGTTGTCAGTAAAATATTTTTCCTATTCTTTCATCATTTTGCTTAGAGTTTCTAAGTTCTTGCTTGTGTTCTCTGAGTATTTATTTCTGATTATTAATTATTCCAACTTGCTGTACTCAGGAGAATGTTCTCATTGTCTTCAATAAACTATATTATTACAAACCCTGAGTTTGTAATATCTACCTTGTGTTTTTATTAATATTTTGGGGTTGGTATTTAAATTGGGCGGAGCTAGATGGGGGCAGTGGACCCCCATGAAATCTGATTGCCTCTCTGTACTGTGGTGAGCACAGAAACCTGACTGGAAAACGTCAAAGCGGCTGGTCATTGTTAAGACAGTGTTTAATTGTTGAAATACATCTTTTTCAATAATCCTACTGATAAAAGGAGGGTTTGAGATGGGCCTGTAGTTCTGCAGAAGTAGTTTGTCCAAATTGTTCTTTTTCAACAATGGTTTGATAATTGCTGTTTTTAGGGAATGGGGGAAAACACCTGACAGAAGGGACGTGTTAATTATCTGAGTAAATTTAGACGCTTAAAGAAAGCTGTGGGGAGAACACCAAGGCGGGAGGAGGAACTTAGCTGGTGAACGATTTCCTCTAAGCTTTTGTAGTTTTATTTTGGTGAACTGCAACATTTTGTAAAGATAACTTCTAGTTGGAAACAGCTTTGGGTTGTGAACTTGATATGGATGTACAGACTGATCGTCTAATCTTTAGGATTTTCTTAGTAAATAAGTTAACAAATTCATTGCAGGCCCTGGTGGAGTAGAGTTCAGAAGCCACAGACACAGGAAGGTTTTTTTAACCTGTCGACCGTGGCAATTAAAGCACGAGTATTATTAATGTTTTTATTGATAATCTCAGAAGAAATTTTCCCTTGCATTTTTCAGTTTTAAGTTATATCTGTAAAGTCTCTCTTTATAGCTGTCATAGTGAACCTGAAGTCTGTTCTTTCTCCACCTGTGTTCAGCTTTTCGACACTCCCTTTTTTCACCTCTAACTGCTGAAGCATTTCTCCAAGGAGATTTTTTTTCCTCCTGGAAATAACCTTCACTTTCATTGGAGCATTGCAGTCAATGATGTCTGAGACTTTAGAATGAAATTTATCTACTAGCTCATCTACTGAGTTGCAGCCCAAGGTTGAAGTTGAAGAGTAAACTTGGATAAAAGTTTCCGTGGCATTGTCCTTAAAGGTGCGTTTTCTTATGATGTCCCTTTGGCTAAATGAGTCACTGGAAATGATGCTTTCAAAAGTAACAGAAAAGTGATCAGATTGGGAAACATCAGTTACATTGACCTGGGAAATGTTTAGACTTTTGTGATGATCAAGTCTAAAATATGTCCTTGTTTGCGTGTTGGCTGTTTAACATGTTGAGTTAAACCAAAGTTTCTAAGTGTCACACCTCTGTCTTCAGAGTTGTCAACGTGAAAGTTGAAGTCTGCCACAATAATCAAACAGTTATAAACAACAACTATCACAGATAGGAGGTCATAAACCTCATTAAAAAAGGTTTATTTGGATTTAGGAGGCCTGTAAACATTCAAGAACATAGTTTGTATATTCAAATGAGTCGAAGAAGAAGGATTTTTCTTGAATTTGATTTAACTGGATAAGATCAAAGTTGGGTGTTTGAATTTCCCCAGTTAGGGCATATACCCCCCCCCCCCCCACCACCACCACCACCATTACGATGCTTCAAATGTCACTGATATGGGCTCATTACTGCGTTCTGAAAAGAAAGCCAGAGATTCCACAAATATGGTAGTAATTATAACTTTGAAGAATGTGAAGATGATGTGCTGGAACAGTGCGGTGACTGTGGCAGTAAGCAGAGAGTGACGTATGGGGAAAGTGAAGTTACTGAAAGGGGTGCTAGAAATTCAACCAGCTAGAACAATCAATAAGATAAGCTGTGCAGAGACAGTAAAAATGGTTGAAAAAGAAAAAAAGTTTGAGAACTTATAAAAAACAATATTTGAGAGAAGCCAGAGAAAAGGAAATTACATAGAAATAGCAATGCAAAAGTTGATTTAGTTTATTGCCTATGTGATCAATTGCTCTGACCACAAAATAAAAAGAACTGTAAGAGGAGCAGAGAAATTATTAGGAATGAAAGATCTTTCATTGGAACAAGTTACTAAAAAACTTGAAGCCGAAGAAAAGCCGGGTGAATAAAGTGAGTGGACCAAATGATTTATTTTACAATGGATACAAGAAGACTTATGGCAAATAGACAGGAGTTTAAAGAATGTATTAAAAATCTCAAAGAGAAACAAGAGTATTTATGTTCAGGAAACTTGGCTGAAACCCACATTGGATTTAATCATTAAAGGTTATGTTTGCTTATGGAGAGACAAAGTGGAGGAAAAATGGAAGGGAATATATAACATTTCTTAAACCAGGAATGCAATACAGATTATTACAGGCAGGTATTGACTTGGAATATATAATGGCTGAAGTTGGGCCTGAAGATGGAAAAAAAAATAGAATTTTTCCAAGGCAGCTTCCCCAGGTTACGCAGAAGCACATTTACTGAGGACTGTTGTGTTTTCCTCTTTGTTGTGCAGTAAATGTGACTTAATGGTCTAGGCTATGGTACATTTTAATTTCTTTTTGATACTACTATACTAAAGCAAAAGAGGGGTACAATTAAGAAATCACATTGGGTTGTGTGGTACTTCGGTTTGGGTATTTGTTTTATTTTGGTGGTGATCTAAGTGAGTTGTTTACCTTTGTCAGTTATCAAACCCAGGCACTCCTCCCTTATAGAGTGGAGGTCTGTTGACCCCCCTGAGATAGCCTTGACCCCTTCTGGTCCCCCCAAATAAAAAAGTCCAGCTCCGCAACTGTCTGTGGTCAACTGTATGAAGATCAATAGTTTTATAAGAATCACATCTACTTTATGCAGTAGGTGTTCAATAATATTATGATCTGGTGAGTTTCTTCACCATGGATCTAAAAGTTCTGTGTTTGAAGGCAAAGTGATCATCTTTGCCTTCTGACCTGGTGCTTAATTTATTTTATTTTATTTTTGCAAATTTTGCATACATAAACAAATGGACATTTATCTCTATGCTATTTAAATATCTTACAGTGACACGTCTCCCACAGACAAAATGGGAGTGATTGACCAGTCCTGCAGGGGCGTTCCTTTGCTGATCCATATTTAAGCTGATTTAACCGAGAGTTCGGGGCTCTCGCTTCCTCGTTTTACCTTTCTCTGCATCATGATCAATACGAGAGTCCAGTACTGAAGCCGTACCATTTCTCAGGCTTGTTTAGATTAAATGTGTTAAGGTATAGTCTCTGCCTCAAGAGTCTTTTATTACTCACAGTCATCAATAAAAGAAGACCGCTTCTGCAGGGTAAAGGACTGGGAGGACCACTGACCGGGGGGAGGGATGTTTTCCTTAAAGTCTTTCTTTTACATTGAATCTAACTAGAATGGACTCAGAATGATTACTTCCTAGTCAGTTGTTTTAATAAGACTGAAGCAACTGTAAATACACTTACTGGATAACATAGCCATTATTCAGGGCAGTTCAGAGCACAGCCTTTTCCTGCTACTGCGGCGCAGTGTCCTTTACTACTTGACGTTCTTTCCAAGGATCTGATTAACATGGATTTGTGGCACATCTCTGAGCTAAAACCAGACTAGATGCTGGAAGCAGAGCAATGCTGCTTTGGCATCAGGAGATGCGACATATACTGATTGGTCCCCGCATGTTCCTGCTATTCTTCAATGGTCCCACAAAGCTCAATGTTTTGGCAAATCTCCAACAACTACAAGCAAGCAAACAAACGGCAAACCTTTTTTTTTGTTGCTAATGAAAAAAAAATCTCCATATTAACTGTGCTAGTAGTTTCGCTCTCCTGCAATATCCTTTTTTCAAATACGATGGGGAGGAGGGTTTTCACAATGCGACTTAAAAATGCAATCAAAAATGTTCGTTTTTTTTTTTTTTTTTACTGCCTATTTATGTGCTCATTTAATTTGTTCCTGTGCATTTGAGATTGTGTGTTTGTGTTGTGGTTTAAAAAAAGTTATTGGGGTGGCTTCAGTCATCAACACTGCTAAGCGTATGTCTCTGCCCCGGAGTAAACCAATTCTTTCTGCCTGTCAGCTTAGGTCAACAGGCCTTTGTGACCCACTAGAAGACACAAAATGACCCATGGATTTTGCCTTCCCCTTGGACACTGCAGTATCTGCTCCCTGCAGATGTTTCACATAAAATACATTCAGGGAAGAATCTTGCAGTGTTGGAGATCTAAATGTCGCAGTGTGCATGCATACAGACAGTGAGCAGAATACAAAAGAATGAAAATGAAATTAATCAGAGAAAGTGGATATTGTTTTAAAACGATAGGGATCACTTTGGATGTTGTATTTTTGAGTAGCTACGCCCCCCCCCCCCCCCCAAAAAAAAAATCTGGATTCCAATTATATGATAAAAAAAGCAGACGTTGGGGAGTGCCTGAGGGAAAATTGGTCCAATGCCATTAAACTGAATTTTGATCAGAGTAATGTCACAAAGTTGCCTACAAATTTTTTGTATTCAGGGAAAAATGGTTAAACACTTTGAAAAGCCGGTTAGCATAATTACATAAGAGGAAAGCCAAATAGATTTCTGGATCTAAAATAAATGGCAATTTGAAATTAAACAACATTTTTTGTACTTTTTTGAACTTAGGGCAGTAGTATGGTGGGTCCGGCTGCCTTCTGGTGTCAGTGGCAGATTTTCTACGGCAGGCACCGTCGCTACATAAATGCTACATGTATGAGGAATTGCTGCAAAGCCATCGACAATGCAGACGACTGTCCTCTGTGGCTCTTTCAGGAGGAGTGAATGCTGCTTGTCAGGACTCGATGCAATCTGCTGGGTTTACTTTGATAGGAAACGTTTTGGATCAGTCTGTCTGTTTGATTTGATTGAATTTGAGTTATGTGCCTTGAGATAACTTGTGTTGTGAATTGCCGCTATATAAATAAAAATGAAATGACTTAAAAAAAATTGAAATCCTCACCTTGCTTATCTTGTATGCTTTTCACAAAAACATTGAAAATAATTTAGCAATAAGTTAAAAAACTGGCTTAGGCAGAAAGATAATTTTTTGCAAAAAAAAAAATAACTTAGGCCTTTATTTCAGGAATGTGAAGAAACAAGTAATTGTCTTTGCTGCTCAGCTGACTTTATTAGAATAATGGCACAACAAGCCATGTCTGGTTTAGGCAGCAGATTGGACAAACCATGACAATATTAAAGAGAAGGCATAAGAGCACAAGAAAGGATACACTTAGGCCTCCTTATCCTTAAAGCTATAGTTGGTAATCCTGTTCAGAAACACTTTTTAATATACTGGGTAAACTCATCCGTCCATCCTGAAAGTAGTCAATACATTATGTATACAGAAAAGGAGGTTAAAATATTTGATCTCTGCTGGAGCTGCAGGCCTGTAAAAACTATGACCAATCACTGCTCTTCACACCGAAGAGCAGTGATTGGTCAGAGTTTTGTTCCTGCTGTCATTCCCCTCTGTCACTCAAGTTCTGGGGTATCACCTAATCTATTGGTTGTCCCACATGCCAATCATTCTGATGTGCTCACATAATGCCAGTCTGCGTGCACATTCCTTGTTAGTTTCAGCTTGCTGGCTGCGCATGCACACTTCTAGTGTTTATGTACTCAGCTGGCAAGGAGGAGAATATAGAATAGGACTAATACAACATAGCTATGCAAACAATACAATTATGCACATGCGATAAACTGATAAACTCTGAATAAATATACTACTAAATACACTAAACACAAAGGGCTGAAAGTCCTTTGGATCAGGCTAGTTTGTACCAATTAAAAGCATGCTCAGTTTCAATGGAAATTCCACCATTTGTCCAAGTGTGTGAAAATCAACATGTCTGGCTTGTCTATTTGTTTGAAGGGAACCAAAGATTACTTCTCAATTGGATATCTACTTAATACTAACTTTCAAATACATTTGAAAAGCAGAGATAATTTGGGCATCTTTTAGAGCCATAATGCTGGTGCAACTTGCAAAGTCTGAGTCGACAATTAACTCCTCTGCATACTAAAATATCCCAGAGCCAAAATGAAGGCCTCTGTAGCTTGCTCCAAATACAAGATAAGCACTCTCAGACAAAAAAATGTAAAATTGGTCCAATTTCAGTAAACTGAACTCTGATCAGAGCCGTGTCAAGAAAGAAAAGCAAACAGAAAATCAAGGTACTGTAAACGTGCTGTCTAAAAGTCTGGGGATCAACATGATGTGTAAAGCAGAAAACCATTAAAAAAAGTCAAATGAAATAATGCTATGAAAATAATTTGGCCAAAGTTCCTTTCTGCATTATGGTGTTAGAGACTGTTGTGTGAGGGCCAGATGTCTCACTACAGTCGTAATGGGATTGCTATGAATGCACTCCCACCTAGAATATATGCCTTACACAAACTCCAGCTTTTTTGGCATCAACCAAAATGTTATATGTCTGCTAAATATGCTGAACTCTGGGCAGTAAACGCTGAATAAATTCAGCTTTATATTGCTTCAATTGAATTTGGATGGTTTATCTTTTCTTTATAGGCTCATGAAAGGATTTTTGTTTAGAAACGACACCATGATAACTCAGATTTATGTGTTTCTTTTGCACTTTGTGGCAGCATTATCTTTTCTTTATTGCTATTACCGCTCATCACCCACTGGGCAGCTGGAGCACTGGCAGCAGAAAAAAGGACTTCTGTTTAGGCGTGAAGTGATGTGAAATAGTGAGAGAAACAAAACAGAAATTGTCTCATTAAGGGAAAAGTGTGCGACAAAATTGAAAATGTGCCAGCATTATAAAATTCATTTTTGAAATACCGCCAAAATACCCACAAAACGACTTTATTCATGATTTACCAGGACAGCCGAATTGGATGATTTATCATATTTTAAGCTGAATATGATTCATAATTTTTTTTTTTTCTTAAAACATCTTGCCTTCTCACAGAAAAAGCTCCTTTGACATTATTACGTGCCTCATCATCAGCTGTTTGTGGTGCCAATAGTGCCTTGCACTGTAAGTCTCAGATGTCATGTAACTCAAAGTTTGTTCATGTGTGTTGCTGAAGGGCCTTCCACATGATGTGCAGGACAGAAATAGCCCCCCTGTAAATGAACCATGAACAGAGCCCGGCACAATGGAGATCTGTCTGAAGACAAATATCCACATTAAAGAGCTGCCTGTCTTATGACGCAGCTCATTTATGGATGTCAGTAGATAAAAAAAAAAAGTTCCTATTAATTAAACTCTTCATCTCTGTTTATTTTTACCCAGATTACTTATTTATTTATCATGCTGAAAAATGATAACCGTGTTGGATAAGTGCTCAAAGGGTATAGGCATCAACTAAATCTTCCTCAACAGTTTTGTCATCACACACCTGCACAGCGCACGCTCTTCTTCAGCTGGGACCTGAGCCGAGATCTTACTGAATGTGTGTGCATTTGTGTGCGTGTTGCAAAGCCTGATAAGAGTTGCTTAGACATGTCCTTTGGATTTCACAATACCCAGAGGAAGAAGGTGTCACCGAGGAGGATATCAGCCAAAAGACCGAGCAGCTCTGCTCCCTCACTCTTACATTTTCTCCGTGGCCTCACCTGCACACCACTTTCTCTCTTATCTTCCCACCAGTGGCCCAAAGTTGGATTACATTTTTTCCAACGGATATGTAGTAAGGTATGTTCTTAAACAATCTATGGGAACACCCTCCTAATTTAAGTCTGGATATAGTCTGAAATTACTCACTGCCATGCCACAAGCGTATAAAATTTTTTAAAGTTCTTTATTTCGGTTAAAGAACAGAGCGCCTTGGAGACTGGGGGACACTTTAACAGCTCGTGTCCTTGCAGTCTTAAAGCAAGAAATGCACTGAAAGGGACACACTTTACCCTTCAAATCTAAGGCCTATTTTCACTCAGCGTAATCAAAGAGTTACTGTGTCTTGAAGAAATAGTCATAACCTTTGAACTTTTCCACATTCCACATTTAGTCACATTGCAACCGCCAACGTGTATTATACTGGTCTTTTATGTGATGGACCAACACAAAGTAGTTCATAATTGTGAAGAAAAAGGAAAATGTTAACTGGTTTTCAAACCTTTTATAACACATAAAAATGTAAAAAGTCTGGCCTGCATGTATTCAGTCAATATTTTCTGGAAACAATATCTATGCAGCACCTTGAGAGACTGCATTCAACTTTTCTGCGTTCATTGGAACTCCAAAATGTATTGAAGCGTTTAAAAAGTAGACAGTAAAGACCACAGTGGGCAATAAGGAGACTGTCTATGACAGGCTGGCAGGATAAAAGAGAAGCCACAGCGAACAGATGTCTCCTCTCCTGAGCAGAACTAGACGGTTCAAGATTTTCTCCCCACAGCTATCAGACACACAATAGCCGCTTGTAAATTCAGCAGCTATATGCTGATTAAATGTCTTTCGTCTCTCTGTTACACATACATTTATCAGGGACAGATTTCATATTCCCGATTAATGCACAGAAGCAGACACATAAGACAAGACATATTATCTTGTCCCGGGTCTGTGCCACAAGGAGGAAGAAATCATCTCATATTGTCTGCTTTACTGTTTCCCCCTTGGTTTTGTTTCTGTCTGCTGGGTCTATGATTATGTAACTTTGCTAAAAGGAGCAAAGACACAGATGTGACTCCAACTGATGAGCACATACAGTATTTACATAGACGCGCGCACACACAGACAGCTATATTATTTTTGTGGGAATCAGAAACCTAATGAGAACACAAGACTGTCTTTAAGGCATTGATCAATGTGAAACCTAAACCATGAGCTTTTTAAGTGTGGCTCTTGGGTCCCGGAAGAGGAAACCATGATTTGTATTCAATGCACACAATGTATACAATGCAAAATCTTTGCCTCACCTGATCTCAGACAAGTTTCAGTAAAGGTTGAAGCACGTAAACAGAAAGCAGGTAAATTAAAAACACAAGTTATATTTGTTCAGTTTGCCTTCTCTTTATGTAAAAATCAAAGCATATTGAACAATACCATCAGGCCTCTGGCAACAACAAAGCAGAAAGACAGTAAAAATCCATCCAGACAATAATAGTAAAAAAAAAGTATCTAAAGGGGAAATGGAGTAGCTCAGCTGCATTTTATCTGGCTAAACAAGCAACAACACACGGTTCACCTGACTCACTATAGTTAAGTAGGACACTACATTTGTCAGCAATGATCAACCAACATATCCTTATCCTCAAGCTGGTCAGTTGGGATATATAATTACAGGTTATTTGATTTAACTAAAAGACACAAGCTATCAGGGACTATAGATAATTTAATCCGTCAAATGTGGACACCACCAGAATTTAACGTCTCCCAATTAAAGAAAACACCTGAAAACACAACCTTGAAAAGAATACAACACACTGTAGGAGGAGAATGATGCCATACAGTGTTCAGGAGAAGTGAGCCTTGCTGTTGTGTAGCATGAATGCCCATTTTATTAGATATACCTGCTCGATTGCTTGTTAACACAAATAGCTAATTAACCAATCTAATTGCAGCAACAAAGTCCACTGAGACATGAAGATGGGGTGAAAGTGAATATAAAAAACAGACTTTTTGAGCACTCGAGAGGGTAGGAATAAACGACAAGTGAAGAAGATGGTATATTTTTAAAGGCAAAAAGAAAAAGACAGACCTGTAAGATCAACAGCAAGTTCAGCTCTCTTGTGTCCGTGGTGTCGTTTTGATTTCTCAACCCTGCAGATGTTTTTTTCCCCCCTTCTCTTTCTACATCTCAAACTTTTCATGCCTGCCTCTTCTCCTCCAAGTCGTTATGTTGATCTGTAGAAAGGTGGAAACGGTATTTTGCTACTCTTTGCAGCAGCAGGCTCGCCAGACATTTTTGTGTTAGCTGTGTATCTCGTCAACTGATCTAATTAAGTAAATCGTAGCTTCCTGTAATACAGTAAGATTTCTAATAAATATCAACAAATACAGTACGTATTTGGGGCTTCCCTCATTCAATGTATTTCTGATGTATGTATGCAGTTATTGTTACTTGGATAACAATAACTGCATACATAAGGTAGAAAGAGCAGACAACATTGTGATGGTTTCTTTGTTTTTCTTCTCTAAAGTTCCAAAAAGTTTGGGAAGTTGATTTTTTTCTGAAGATCAGATGGGCACCACAATTGCAGTCTTCCTTTGATCAAGAAGCTCCAGTGTAAGCCTGTTGCCCCAAGACACCCGCTATGCCACTGCCGAGACGCATCACAACTACTTTGGCTCCCAAAAGAAGAAGCCGCTCAAAGGAGCGTTGTGAGAAAGGAGCACGTTGAACACATGCGGTGCCTCAACAAATTGTCATCCAATTCCATTTTACGGTATTTACTTAGCCATGATGTAAGCATTAATGCATTAGTCATGAAAAACTTTGCATATAAAACATGCTTCACGTTCTGTAAACTTCAAGCATTCTAGCAGGGAGAAACAAGATCACTTTGATTGTTTGAGGATGAATTAAAGCACTCATCTGTGTCTCAAGCCCACTTTGGCAATTTCTTTTAAGAATGCAAAAAGTGTGTTATATAAACACCTACCTACTACTTACCTGTTAGGTCCTGACAGGCAGAGAACCCGATATTCAAGCCAGACATGGTGTTGCGTTTTAAAACGTTCCTTAATAAATAAACAGAGCCTGGGGCTGGCAGATAAATCCTCAGCAAAGGTGAGCAGGATCAGACTGCTAACTCCCAACAGCAGGAGAAGAGAGGTAGACATGGCTGAGGACGGAGACAGGTCCGTCAGACAGACCTGGGTCATACACAATAAGGTAGAAAGTGCAGACAGATCCGGTTGGGCTAGACAAGGTTTGTGATCGCGAGACATTCCAGGTTGTGTCCAAAAAGCAGAGAGCCGGTGAGGTGTCCAATGGGGCAAGACGAGAAAGAGAGTTCCAGAGACAAGTATTAGCAACTAGGCAATGAAGAATGCTAGACACTCACACAATGCTTTCAGATAATCTGGCAACAGGAAGCTCTGGGGAACCAGTATATAAAGGCTGAAGACAGGTGTAGGCCATTTAAGGAACTCATTCTGACCAAATTTGAACCGTGAGTGAGGAGAACTGTTTAGTTTGAACTATAAGCCCCACCCCCAAGTGATTTTTCCCTGTGAGAAACCCTCCTTCTCTCCCTACCCCCAGTCGACATGCTTAGGTCTAAACGCAGGTCTAAAGCTTGTGCACAATCCTCCGAAGGAAACAAGGTTTAATAGAGGGACTTTATGTGACAAAAAGCAGTGCATAATTAGGAAAAGGTTGTATGGTTTCCAATTAATTCTTTGAATTTTTTTCAGTGTGCTCATGTATTCAGGATGGCTGCTGCACCATCATATTTTGCTGCAACTGCAGTTGCAAGTCTTTTGGGGTATTCTTTTACCATCTTTGCACATCTATAATCTGATAACGTTGCACCATTGTTCTTTGTGAAACAGTTCAATCTAAGATAGATTGACTGGAGAAGTGTCCATTGGTATACATTTTCCTATCTTTGTCAGAAATTCTCAATTTGCTTCTGTTGGGACTTTGTCTGAGCCATTCTAACACATGGACGTGTTTTGATTTAAACCATTTCATTGCAGTTAGGCTTATACATATATATATATACACTGGAGGGTGAACCCCTGCCTTTTGCAGCCTCTAACACAGGGGTCTTTGATTCTGGTCCTCGAGTTACGGCCTCCTTCAGCTTTTAGATGTGTCCCTGGTCCACCTCACCTGAATCAAATGACTGAATTAGCTCCTCAGTATGTAGTCAAGTTCTCCAGAGTCCTGCTAATTACCTGATTATTTGACTTAGGTGTGTTGGACCAGGTACATGTATAAACAGGTTTTCCTCCAAGATTGCCCTGTATATGACCCACTTCCCTGTCCCTTTAAATCATTTCCACAGCATGATACTGCCACCACCATGTTTCACCGTGGTAGTGGTTTGTTTGAACAAAAATAGGCGGTAGCCTTTTTATGGACAGAGACATTTGTCACTTAAAAATGTGTCTGCATCAGAGTCAGCTTTACTGGCCATGACTGTGTTAACAATCAATAAATTTGACTTTGGTTACAGCTCTCACAGCTTACAGTCATTAGGTATGAAATAGATAAACAGCAGTATGGATATGTGTGTATTATTATTTTATGATACTCAAAGAGAACGGAAAAAAAGGAGGTTGTGTCAGGGTGCAGTTCTCCCTGCTACATTGGACAGTTCCAGATCCTTCCATCATCCACTCTGCCCTGCTTCACTCCATGCTGGATCAATTTCACCTGCTGCAATAATCAAGTCTGGACTCATTCCACCTGTCCAACCTCTTTTATAAGCTCCTCTCAGTTCTGCTCTCGCTGCTGGTTCATCAACGTCCTTCCCATGTCTGCTCATGCCTCCCAGCTTCCTTCGTCCCTCATCGTGTACCTCCGTCTCAAGCCAGCTGCTCTTCCCTCCCTCGTGTCTGCCTGCAGTCCTCCGCTTCTTCTGTGTCTGCCTATGCCAGCCTGCCCTCACCTTTGCCATCCCGCCTGTGTTCCCTCAAGTCCGCCAGCTTAAGCTCCACCACG
Organism: Fundulus heteroclitus; assembly: GCF_011125445.2. Taxonomy (NCBI): domain Eukaryota; kingdom Metazoa; phylum Chordata; class Actinopteri; order Cyprinodontiformes; family Fundulidae; genus Fundulus; species Fundulus heteroclitus. The sequence goes on from NW_023396967.1 coordinate 402,075, forward strand.
TCCTTCTGCTCCAGCCATCTTCATCATCCCTCTGCTGCCGTCTGGTAAAGTCTACTGGTTTCCTTTCCCACAACTCATCACCTTCAATAAAACTCTGAAACGAAGCTTATTGTGTGGCTGAATTCGGGCTCAACAAACCAACTCCTGACAGTTGTGAAAGTGAAAATAGGCTTACTTTGTTTGACAGAATTGTATAGCGGACTACTCAGGTTCACTGTATATATACTGCTAAAAAATAAATAAAGGGAACACTTAAACAAGACCCCCCCCCCCCCCCCCCCCCAAATAAAGGAGTGGTTCTGCAGGTGCTGACCATAGACCACTTCTCAGTTACTCTGCTTTCTGGTTGATGTTTTGGTTACTTTTGAACGCTGGCGGTGCTTTCACTCTAGTGGTAGCATGAGACGGAGTCTACAACCCACACAAGTGGCTCAGGTAGTGCAGCTCATCCAGGAGCTGTGGCAAGAAGGTTTGCTCTGTCTGTCAGCTTAGTGTCCAGAGCATGGAGGCGCTACCAGGAGACAAATCAGTACATCAGGAGACGTACAGGAGGCCGTAGGAGGACAACAACCCTGCAGCACCGCTACCTCTGCCTCATACAGGCACATGAAGCCAACACACGCTACTGTGCCTCATTTTGACTTGTTTTAAGGACGTTACATCAAAGCTGGATCTGCCTGTAGTGTCTTTTCCACTTTAATTTTGAGTGTGGCTCCAAATCCAGGCTTCCATGGGTTAATAAATTTGATTTCTATTGATCATTTTATGTGATTATTTTGTCGGCACATTCAACTATGCAAAAAACAAAGTATTTAATAAGATTATTTCATTCATTCAGATCCAGGATGTGTTACTTTTGTGTTCCCTTTATTTTTTTGAGCTGTATATTTTTCATTAATATGTCAGATAGGCTTAGAGATGTTTAGGGACTATCTCAGTTCAGTGTGTCTAATAATCAACAAAGAAAAAGGGCTTATGTAAACACTGAATCAAAAACCATAATTTCCCTGTTTTTACTGAATCCCCACAACAACACAACCTTTTGTCTCTTCAAGTCATTGGAGAAATATGCAGAGTAACAATGACTCTGTGTGACTGTTTTGTAATGCAAGATTGTATAATAAACCACACTTTCCTCTGATTTTGCAAAGCTATTGCTGTTTACTGTAGTTTTGAGGCATTCAGTGCAGTGATATTAAAATACAGAGAGTCTAACTGGAACACAGTGGGGTAAAAAAAAAAAGAAATGATTCAGAAATATTGAAATTTGGTTACTCCTGCTTAGATTTCTTCTTTGCCTGTTCTTCCCTTCACTTCCTCTGTCTCCAGCTTAACCTCATTCAGTGCAGGATAAACATAATATATCTTTGTTCTTATTTTTGTTCCACTAATATTTAACTCAGAGATGTAGAGACAAAGAAAGGTGAGGTGGGAGTTTAGGCAACAAGTCTCACTGCAACTACACAGCCAGAGAAAATGAAAACACAGAGGAAAAAGAAAAAGAAAAGGCTGAAAACAAGCCAGCAAGATAGACAACTACAGCTGATGGATGGAACCCTTGACTCCTACGTAACCATTTGGTGCACAGTTATGGATGTAAAAAAACAAATAAACAGAAATACCAGGCTGTCACTCTTAGTTGTAAAACCTTTTGAGTACAGGGAACTTATTACCTTAAATCCAGAGATCACAGATAACATAAATCCTACAGACCTTGTGAAAGACTGCTGGCTTGATCTCTTCCTGGCATAAAGCAGAACGACTCTTTTCCCAAACACATTGTGTTCACTTGTAACAAATCAGACCATTTAAAGAGAAAGAACTGTGAAAAAAATAACAGTTTTACACAAAAACGACAGAAATGCTTCTCTTGTAAACACTGCAAATATTCATATATGCCATGGCAACAAAGCTTTAATCACTACAGCAGTGTTGCATAACCATGCCCATGCCAGGGCTGTCATAGAAAATTCTCTGGCTGCGGACGAGATTTTGGCTCAGTGTTTCTTTGAAACATTCACAATCAACTTGGCTGAAAGACTCAGTTACAATCTTTATGCTAAACAAGGCTAGAGGGACTCTTTTTAAGGAGGAACATTTGGTTTGTATGAGGTAAAATGTCCCCGTTTGGCACAATGAAATTCCATTGTTCATTCATTTTCACCATCACTTAAACCAAGACGATCAAGCAGCAGCTGCACAAACCAATACTGCCACTTACACAAATATTAATTAGCAGGTTACATTTGTTTTTAGCCTTTTGGTTGCAGCTCAATTGTTGAATTATTTCACAGTGGAGCCAGTTTTAAAAACGGGACAATAAGAAGCTGACTAGATGTACAAAATGCCACACACAGCAGCGTCTCGTAGCAGCGTTCATTGTCTGATGAGTCAGACTATGGTAAAGGCAATCTTAGTGCTGTTTTTTTAAGAGCTGTCTTCAGTTTGCATCTCATGCTGGGAATTGGCTCAGTTTCTCCTTGATACAAAAACATTAATTTAGCTTTATCATCTAAAGCATTTTTGAGGGTTTTCTGATCCAGCTCCTGTTTAATATTTTGAAGTTACCCTCAAGAACTGAAGGTGGAAAGAACACTTTCCATTTTTACCCCCTGCCTTCCAGTTCAGACGTTTTCATACAATCATCAGGAGCATGAATGTCATATTCATTTTTTAGGCTTTTAATGATGCAATGACTAAACTTTTCTTTTTACAGGGCAGACAGATTATAAAACACAACTATTTCACGTTTTTTTTAAATAAAACAAGACTGAATTCTAAAGGTTTTACTTTATTGTTGATTTGCTGTAATTGAAAACAAGATCACAAGTATACAGAGTAAGATTTGCATGCACCTCCACTAATATTTGGATTACTGTCCTTAAGCAACCAGGCCTTAAACAGCCACCCGCAAGCTTTAGGGTAAATTCTTGTTGGATATTTGAACCCTTTTCTTCCCAGAGTTGATTTATTGACGTTTGTTGGTTTCCTGGCACAGAAATGGCTTTGAATGCAGTCCTTAAATGGGACGTATCACGCTTTTCAGTTATTCCTTTTCACATTTAAATAATTCAGTTATGGTCTATGTAAAGTGGAAATGAAAGGCTTTGATCTGAATTCCTCACTGATTTACCTCCAATTCTACCTTTATATCCCTCTTCTGTTCTGAATGCGCCTGAGAACAACTTGTTTTGGTGCGGTCTCTTTAAATGGGTTAGGGTTATTCATACCCCGCCCATTCCAGGTTGCAGAGTGCTCCACTCAACCTTGTTTGGCCATTTTTCTAGTATGCTGGGGGGCGGTGTAATAAACAACCAAACATTTTGACATATCCACTTGTAGCTTCGGCATCCTTAAGCTTGGGCAAGAAAATATCTCTAAGAAATAACTATTGTGGATTCATGAAATTGGTCATCCGGTTTGCCGTGATCTTGTTTTGCAGTTTTGGAGCAAATACTGTGTTGTAATTGTTAAAAAAAAAACATAATAAAAAGCAGAGAAAACTTAACAGCTTGAAAATGATGATCCAGACAGAATAGAAAGATGTCTATTCAGCACCTTGAGAGACTACATTGAAATTTGTAGTCTAGAGACTCCAAGTACACAACAAAATGTATTTATGGCTGAAAAAGTGTATTTTGCATAATTTCTGCAGCAATGGTTTCTTGTTAGACATTGAAATTGAATGTGGCATGTTCATCCATCCTTGGGAAAAAAAAGAATAGACAAGTATATCATCACAAGCCTACAGTTTTAAACCACCTTTTTTAGGATTAGGCTCTGTAAACTGACAAACATTTCACAATGTACACCAGGTACATACATTATCCATGTCACTAAAGAGGTGCTAGACCAATCCGACGACCCACTTGACCCAAAATGAATGACATCAGTAAAATGGAGCAGCCTTTGTTCACTGCTATCAGATCCAGTGACTCCATATCTCTGATATTTATAGGTCCTCCTGTTATTTCATTATATATATATTTTTTTACAAACTTAACCCAGATCATTGCGATACATAGATTCCCTCCTCAATGAAGAAAACTATTTGTGCTGATGCACATGGACATTTCTGTGGTTTACAACACAAGTTTCAGAATATTTGATTTCAGATGAATATGTGTCATTTGTTGATTGTGTGTTCACCTAGTATTGGATACATTAGAAATGCATTAGACATTTGATGTCAGTGAATGCATCAAGCCAATCCATGTTTTAGCCCTCTCAAGCTGGTTTCTCTTTGCTATCTAAACTTAAGAAAATGTTGATCAAAGCGAAGAAAAACATAAATGTAGAAAACGATGTCCACAAGGAACAAACTAAAAAAAATACTGGATTAAAGAAAGCTGGAATGTTTTAATATCTGTTGAAATCACCAAATTAATCCTCCATTTGATAATGATCCCTTTAAAGCTAGTAGCACACTACTATTTATGTGGTTTAAAAAAAAAAAAAACTAAAATTAGTGTGTGTTACATGACTTTGTAGTATTTTTCTATGAACAGCAGACAACCTAATATATGCTACCAGTTCATTTTCATTCATGCAATAACTAATACAGGTGTATTACTAAGATAAACAGCCACCCAGCCAATTAAACATTATACAGCAGTTTAATTGGTTTTGTTTTCTTGCTTTGCCAAAGTACCTGTCCCCACACGGGTACATGCTGCAGTATGAATATAATATATAATATAAGGGCAGAGTAACAGTGTATATGAGAATAAATGACAGGAAGTGAAAGAATAGTTAAAAAGAAAGATGACATGCTGGGAGAAATGCGACAGACACAATCAACAAGGTGTTAGAAAGGAGTGCGGCAGAGTTTGAAGATGAAAGCCTGGCTTCTGCTAACTGGTCGACCAACCATGTTAAACTCAGTGGCCTCAGGCTGGGTGATTAGAGATGAAGTGGGAGTGGGTGACTTGTGAACATAGATCAGAAGAAAGTACATTTTAAGTGGATTTTATATTGCTCAATATATCCCACCTCCTAAAATCAAGAAAACCCTTTTGAAAAAAATATAAACATCTGAAATCCCAACACATATAAGTTCTAGTGGCTCAAGCTTGCATTTTGTAAATTAGACCTATTCACGACTGAATAAAAAATAGCTAATTTTATCTGTAACCTATAGCAACACACATATAACCAGGCACTGTGATGAATATTATCAGCATATTTTTAAGAAGGCAACAAATGATGGCAATTAACAAATGTATTATTAATAAAAGAGATAAAGAGTGTCGGTATTTCTAGTTTTGGCAGTTTTCTTTAAACTATATCATTTTGATCTCAAGCACACAAAAACATTTTCACACAAGCAAATATGTCTGGGCTGAGCCTCATAGGAGCCAAAGTTCACCTTAACTTCTGCTTCTAGCACCAAAAAAGAATATTTTCTTAATACAAACACAGCTGATAATAACTGGGAGCTTTGCGAGATACAATAGTTTATCGTAGGAATAAGAAAAATGGAAACTATTGTAAAGGATTCTGGAGGGGGCATGGGAGTATACCCAACCAGTCTACATGTGCTTTGTGGATCTGGAGAAGGCATTCGACCGTGTCCCCCGGGGGATCCTGTGGGGGGTACTCTGGGAGTATGGAGTACCGGACCCTTTAATAAGGGCTGTCAGGTCTCTGTACGACCGGTGTCAGAGACTGGTCCGCATTGCCGGCAGTAAGTCGGACTCGTTTCCGGTGAGAGTTGGACTCCGCCAAGGTTGCCCTTTGTCACCGATTCTGTTCATAACTTTTATGGACAGAATTTCTATGCTCAGGGAAGGTGTTGAGGGGATCCGTTTTGGTGGCCTTAGGATTGCGTCTCTGCTATTCGCGGATGACGTGGTCCTATTGGCTTCATCAGGGCGTGATCTACAGCTCTCACTGGAGCGGTTCGCAGCCGAGTGCGAAGCGGCCGGGATGAAAATCAGTGCCTCCAAATCCGAGACCATGGTCTTGAACCGGAAAAGGGTAGAGTGCCTTCTCCGGGTTGGGGAGGATGTCCTGCCCCTAGTGGAGGAGTTCAAGTATCTTGGGGTCTTGTTCACGAATGAGGGGAAGATGGAGCGGGAGATCGACAGGCGGATTGGTGCAGCGTCTGCTGTGAAGCGGGCGCTGTACTGATCCGTTGTGGTGAAGAGAGAGCTGAGCCAAAAGGCGAAGCTCTCGATTTACCGGTCGATCTACGTTCTTACCCTCATCTATGGTCACGAGCTTTGGGTCGTGACCGAAAGAACGAGATCCCGGATACAAGCGGCTGAAATGAGTTTTCTCTGTAGTGTGTCTGGGCTCTCCCTTAGAGATAGGGTGAGGAGCTCAGTCATCCGGGGAGGACTCAGAGTAGAGCCGCTGCTCCTCCACGTCGATAGGAGCCAGTTGAGGTGGCTCGGGCATCTGGTCAGGATGCCTCCTGGACGCCTCCCTGGAGAGGTGTTCCAGGCACGTCCCACCGGGAGGAGACCCAGGGGAAGACCCAGGACACGCTGGAGGGACTATGTCTCCCGGCTGGCCTGGGAACGCCTTGGGGTTCCTCCTGAGGAGCTGGCCCAAGTGGCCGGGGAGAGGGACCTCTGGACCTCCCTACTGAAGCTGCTACCCCCGTGACCCGACCCCGGATAAGCAGAAGAAGACGGACGGACGGACGGACGGACGGAAACTATTGTGTTTGTGTAGCTATTAACAAAATGTCCTATGTAATGGATGCTGACTGGATGTCTTTCACCTGTGCAGCGTTTATGGCGCTTATACATACTGTAGGTGTGGACTTGTCTATGGTAAGGTACATAAAGGGATTTATACGGTGTGGTAGATGTAGAACATTTTTAAATAACCAGTTGTATCCCCAGCTCCCACAAGATAATAAGTTCCTAACATGTGTTCCCCACCCCACTAAATGAATTAGCTGAAATTAAAGGTTAACTTTTTCTGCATTTTTGGTGATATATCATGCTGTTACTATTCTATACAAAACCCTTAAGGCTTTATATATATATATATATATATATCTATATATATATATATATATATATATATATATATATATATATATATATATATATATATATATATATATATAGTGTTGGCTGCATATGACGATGAGTGACAGAAAGTGAATGAAAATGAAGATATTGAAGATATTGTGCTGGAAAAAGAGTGACAAATACAGACTTGCAATGGTACAGGAAGTTTAAAATAGACAGCCATGCTGTTGTCTTCAGAGGCCTTATATAGGGGCAGTATTTGTAATAACAGAGTGAGTAATGTCAAAACAAAGGTTGAATTCAAAAGTTCTTCAAATATATCTCTTTTTTAAAGTCTTGGTAACCAAGGGAAAATGAACATATTAATAAGACAGATGGATTCCAACTCACAATATGTATTTAAAAGGTCATTTTTTCCCTCTTGCTGGTCCTCATTTAAAACATTTAAATAAAAGTGAAAATATTTCTATAAAGTACTATGAATGGTGTGGATATGGGGGTATAAAAGACACTTAATAAACTCCATAATAAAACCCCATTCCTCTAAGGGGATGGCAACAAAACATGTGGATGTGTCTTACTTTAGATCATAAATATATGCAAAATGAGTCATGCAACTCAAGCTTTTTTTTTTCTAAACATGCTGGCATGCAGTACTTGGACACAGACACGAATTATTAACATATCATTTCATGCCTGCTTTCATGACAAAACAATTATTGGGATTTTATGGCAACATCTGCTGCTACTAAAGTGTCGTGAAAAGAAACACTGGCGACGTTGTAAATTTGTAAAACGTTACGGATCCTGGCCCTGCATGAAAGGGCCATCCTCTTTTCCCCTTCAGTGTTGGTTTAATTACAGCGGTAGCACTTGGCGTATTAGGTTGGAGTGAAAGCAGCTCATTACTCACCCACATCATTAACTTGTAGCAACAAGACATCTACAGATCGTGTGCATGGTTCTCTCTCTAGGCTGTTACATGCCAACTTCTGCCACCTATCTGCATGTCAGGATCCTTACCTATTGTCTTCCTGCGACCAGAACCCTGCTAGAACCTGACCTTGCTGCTTAATGCGGCCTGTAGGGGTGAGAGATGCTTAAGATGAAGAAGAGAGAATCTCCACATAAGGAGATTAAGGACGGAAACCCGATAAGACTGTACTCAACATCTCGCCGCGTTAAGCAATGCCAAGGCAGCACCACTTAGTGTCATCAGTGTCTTTATTAGCCCTTACTATGTTTGATATCATCTTATAACTCATTTGGTTTCTGAGGCGGCTTCTTAATCAACAGCTCGTAACATGAAATATGTCTTAGAGACAAGCTGTTAAGAAGCTACTTCAGTGCAAGCCAATCCAATCAATATCAGAGAATTAATGAAAACACAATTTAGAAGTTGACAGGAATTAATGAAAGGATTAAAATAGCTCGTAAGAGAAAAATATTACAGACTGGAGAGTTCTGCTTAAAATGCATTCCAGAATCCAAAGGAGGAATGCAGCCTCTGCCGCTCAAACGTGCTGACATGAATAAATAAAACTAATACATTTTCTCTTTGACACGTTGACATTATTTTCCAAATAACTCATTGCTGTGTAGTGTCTGCCTTTCTGGCTTTTGATAAAGCATGTTTCATTTTCTAACATTTGACAGAGCTGTGGATATTCAGCTATGCTAAAAGGAGCCAGTTTCTTTTTTTTACCATGCACCAGTAATATTTTTAATGTAGCATTACAACCAGAGTTCCATAGTACCACCCGGTGATGGGAGGTTTGTCTCTTTTCAGAAAGCCGGCTTTTTTGCCTCAGCTCGAAAAATGAGGGCAATCTCTTTAATGGCTCTTATTAAGGACATTTTGTAGCTCTTAATTTGACTTTATCTTCATAAAAACTATTTGAATTGTATTGAAAACCCTTTTTTCATTCAGTATTTTTATGAGAAGCCTTCTAATTGCCTAATTTTGTGCATTTACTCCGCTACAAAGCCATTCTTACTATTGTTTAATATTGTCGTCGGACTTTCTCGTTACACGAACATAAAACTGCAAACAAATCCTCAGGACAGAACGAGAACAAAACTCTCTTTTAGCTGCACGGTAGAATGGACAGTTCTGATACTGTATGTCTCTGCATGTTTGTCGTGGAACCTGCTCTGAAAGTTATTTTCATTTTGCAGTGAAGACACTCTGCTTTGTCGTTCCCAAAATCTTAAGCTGCTTTCTGTTGTCCCTCGTAGTTCTCGCCTCACCCCTGCCTGCTATCTGTGTTGACATAATGGCGTGATCCTAAATCCTCACACGCTATTGGCTACGAGGGCAATCGTTCTCCCCTGAGCGGAGCTGAGGCCCGGCAGGACGACGTGAGAGGTAAAGAAGCAAAGGGTGAAAATTAAATGTTACGTCTACAACTTCTGCTCCTTGAAGGAGTGGAAACAACACGTGGTGTGGGATGTCACGCTGTCTCCTATCCTGACTGAACGTAATCTCATCTTTAGGCAGATGACATGCGATGGCGGCAATCGAAACTCCCCCTGGTACACCCGCCATCAAGTCATGCTCCAGTACGATGACCACTCTCCACCGAGCCCCGCTGCATGGGGGGCAGACAGGTGCTGTACCTCATCCCTCTCCTTCAGGGAACAGAAGTTTGTTTCTTTGCTTTTAGTTGATTCACTCAGAACAACACATGTATTACGGGACATATTTACAAGCCACACAGATCAACCACCGAACCTGGGTCACAGTAGACGCACTAGTGCTGCACAGACTCAGCAGATAAAACGAAGCGGGCCACCGAAGGGACTGTCACGTCCAGTCGATAGAATCAGACAAAAGTATGCTGTGAGGACCAGCTGGCCGCTGCACAGATTTTGCTCACACAAGTCCCTCTAAAGAGAGTCAAGAACGCGGCTTCACCTCTGGTTGAGTGGGCCCTCAAACCACAGGGCAGAGGAAGACGTCTCCTGCTGCATGCCAAAGAGTTGGCCTCTGCAATCTAAGGAGAGAGTCTCTGCTTAGTTAAAACTTGCCCTCTATCCGGGTTGGAAAAAAAACAGATAAACCACTGATCAGATAGAGGCAGGCTTTGAGTGCGGTCGATGTACGTCCGTAACACACGCACCGCACACAGGAGTTGCAGGCTGTTCTGCTCCTCAGACGTGAAAGAAGGAGGGCAAAAGAATTGGAACAACCTCAGGTAAATAGCCGCATTCAGCCCTAAAGTGATCCCTGAGCCATCAGATGTGGGGCGCACAGACAGTGCATGAAGGTCACCAGCTTGCTTGGCAGAGGTCAAGGCCAGGAGCAGAGCCGTTTTATAGAAAATGAACTTAATATCCCTCAACTCAATTGGTTCAAATGGATGATCACAAAGAACCTTACTGGTATACATTTCTGTGGCACAGAGTTACGGTTTTGTTGGGACTCACTCCAGATATTAGATACAAATCAGTGGAGAATAGCAAACAGAATGGTCGAAAGCATGAAAGAGCAAAACTGATTTATCCAGGTCAGCTCGGCAAAGCAGGCATGGGTGGTTATTTGGTCGGCTCTCGGTTTGATGGCTGGGAAAAGATAGAACAGCCAGCTGGGAGAGAAAATAAAAACAGTAGTTTTGATTTACCTGACAAGTGGGCAGCCATTGATCTTGATACATTTCAATCTTGCAATCCTAAAAACTGAAATGAAGCTAGAAATCAGCCATGATATGATAGTTTGGCTTAAAGTTGAAGCCTTTAACAGACTCCCGTAGGGGTGACTGCTTAATCCTCTATTAAAGGATAATGTTAGTTATTAAGCAAAATGTAGCAATTAATTAAATTACTAATTCCATTAAATTACAGTTCCGTGCATATATTTTTGTCAGTCATTTTTATTTACCACCTTTCTAGTGCCCAAGCCTGCCTTCACCTAAGAGTGAAATATTCTGTCTGGGCAAGACTCAGAACTGGCTGCAGTTCTTACAATCCCTTCCCTTTTGAAATAAGATGTTATTAGTATTTTGCTAATTGTTTTTAAAATTTTCCTCAAGTTTTTGACCCAACCAGAGTAGCAATACAGTGTCTATGAAAGTTGCATTTTGTTTTGGCTAAAAACCACAATTTATTTAAGGAGCCTTGCCAGTGTTCACTTCCTTTCATCTTTTCACCACAGTACTTTAAAAAGGAGATGGAAAGGTCTCTAAGTCAAGAAATATATTAAGTCAATCTCAAAACTAAAATAGCATAATCCCCAGTATCTTTGGAATATTTCTTAAGGCCTTTGCCTTGACAATTTTGAAGAAGTAGCATTTGCAAGACCATACAGGTGCAAAAAGAGCAAGTTGTATGAGCAGGTGACATAAGCAAAGTAATGATGCCATGAAAGAAAAAAATTAAATAGGTATCAATGAGAGTAAGCGATCATGTACGGACAGGTAAATTGAAAAAGAAAATAATAATAATAATATAATTTTCAATATTTTTTGTCACTGATTTCAGAAAATGAAACATGTATATTAAATAGATTTACTTCACTAAGAAGGAAATGTTTTTAGCCTTTTTTTCCCTTCTAATTTTGATCACAAAGGGTTTAAGATAACGTAAATCTGAATTTCAGTGTTTGGGATATTGTTTGCACCTGTATGGTCAGGCAGTCTTGAACTCATTTTGCTTAACAGTACAGTACAGTAAAGGCTGTGGTCAACCCTGTTGCTGATTCACTTTGTCTAACATTTCCTTCCACTAAACGTGTTTGGATACAGCATTCTATGAACAACCAGCTTCATTAGCAATGACCTTATATGCCTAAACCATCCTGAGGAGGGTGTCAGCAACAGTCTTCAGGGCATCTGTCGAGTCAGCAGTCTTCCCCATGATAGCGTACCCTACTGGAGCAGACTGAGAGACCATTTAAAATCAGAATCTGCTTTAATTACCAAGATAATTCATACAAGGAATTATTATTATTACCATTAGAGAGAAATCCTGGGAAAAGAAACTGTTTCTGTGGCTGCCGGGTTTTTGCAAATAGTGCTCTCTTTGCTTGATCCTGGACCTGTACAAGTCCTGGATGGAGGAAAGGTCAGCCCCGATGAGCCTCTACAGACCTAACTGTTCATCGTAAAGTGGATTTTGATAAGCCAGCCCACACAGTGCTGGATGCACACAAAGCAGACTGAATAATGATAGTGTAGAGGATGACCAGCAGCTCCTGTGGAAGATTAAACTTCATGAATTGCCGCAGGATGTGCAGTCTCTGCTAAGCTTGAACCAGGTGGCTCTGACCAGTGGACCAGCAGATCCACTTCCTGTCTTTATGCTGACTCGTCACCGTCCTGATGACAGCGGTATCGTCGCAAACTTCAGGAGTGTTTTAGAGGCCCAGAAAACCTTTGCAGGTGTTTAGAGTTTAATAGCTGATTAGGCTGTGACACAACGAGTCTCCAATATTTCACTTTATGCAATATTGTAACTTTCTGAGAGATCAGATTTATGGTTATCTGTTAACCATTATCATCATAATTTCAAGAAACATTTCACTCAATGTGTAATACATCTATACACAATAGGAGTTTCGCTTTCTGAATTGCGAGACAAAAATACTGAACTTTTTCACAATATTCAATTTTTTTTTAGAAGTACCTGTAATAGAGTTAGAGGCAAAAGGCAAAATAGAAGCAGTTAAAACAATGCCAAAAAATAAATAATTGCAGTATATCCTAGAAGGTATGCAGTTACGCAAAGGTTGGAAATCACCGATGAATGCAATACTCAATCTTCCTCTTTTTGAAGTGTGAGTAACACCTTGGCTGTTAGCAAAGATGGATGAGAGCACAGATTTTGTCTGACTGTAAGACTAACACCCTGCACTGTGTACTGCCAAGTCACACGCCGTGCTTCATAAGTGTTTGAAAAAAAAAGAAAAGAAAAATATTTGCTGTCTGTCATATAAATGAGGCCTTGCATTTGCTTGAATAATTTCGGAGTGATTAGTGGCTTTTTAAATAAACCTGGAGCAAGTGTATACAGTTTGTTTACTCCAGTCCAAGGTCACTGCCATTGCTTTGTCAAGTTGTAAAACTCAATTAGTTATTAATCACTTTGTTTCGGTCGGCTGAGCAGATAAGCCGCTTCTGAGGGATTTGACTCAAACGGACATGCAAATTCATCACTGCCATCACCACAGCGTATGTGTCTGAGGATTGAGTTTCATCTTGTTTTGAATCATTACGAAAAGCTCATCTCTGCAGAGAACAGAGAGGCTGCCTCACATCTGTTTATGGAAGTCAGTCATTTCTTCCTCTATTTGCCTTATGCAAATAGACCGAGGATGGAAATAAGTTTCCATGCTCTTACCTTGCTCATAAAAGCCATGCTTCAAGAAGTATTAGAAAAAAACTGTTTGAGTGACAGTCTTGTTACTGATGGAAGAAAAAAAAAACATTTTGACCAATGCTGATATTTAAAATCAAAAGAGCCACACCATACTGTATGTTGTAAATAGGTATGGCCCAGTATGGAATATCTATTAACCTCTCTTGAGTAAAAATATCACCATTTCACTGTTTTCAAACACTTAAAAACAAAAGGGTTTAGCATAGTCGAACACTTTTTTTTAAACACAAGAAGCGTAATTACTACTAGTTCTGGATCCTAGTGCCGTGGCTGCTAGTGCTGTGGCTGCGGATGGCGTGCAGGCTCCAATCCGCTGCAGACAGCTGGAAGGTGCTGGAGGTGCAGCAGATGCTGCAGGAGAAGAAACGGGTGGCACTGGACAGTCGTGGGCTCGGGAGCATTTAGGAGAGGACTGAGGCGGCGAAGAGCGGGACGAAAAAGCAGGAGAGCACATGTCAGTAGAAACATCCGGAGCGGAAACATCAGCCGGGCCCTCCGAGACCGGTGTGGAAGCCTTGCAATGACTGTGTCGTCTCCCAGGCAGCCCAGTTTCAGTGAAGAAACGTGTAACAGCTACGCTGGTCCACAATGGAAAACGTTGTTATGATTAATGCTCGTGAACCCGATAATCAGCCGGACACAGAGTTGCGTTTCTTTAAAAGGTTTATTGTGAGGGATGAATAGTGGCGGGTGAGGCAGACAAACAGAACAGATGAGTCATGGTAGATGTTGCAGGCAGGCAGGGATGAGCAGGGGACCAGAAGATGCAGGTAGTGACAGAACAGGCGATGTGGACCGAGGAACCACCAGAATGGGCAGAGCGAGCAGCTGGAACTCACAGGGAAACAGACAGACCTCTGCTGCACACAGACACAGGCAACTTTCTTCAGAAGAGTCCAGCTGGCTGAGGACACAGGAACTGGTATAGGCAGGGCACATTGCACTGGACGAGAAGAGACGTTGATTGGATAGTGGCTGAGAAGTGAAGGCTGATCCAAGAAAAGTCCAAAATAAACAAACAAAAACCTAAATCATGACATGTAGTATTTGGAGTCTTAATATGTTGCAATCCAACCTTTCATTTGGGCTATTCATTGACATTAGCTTGCAAACAACATTATCAAGTTTGTCCAAGGGAAAAAAAGAAAAATGGCTGACATTCCTCCTACTTTATGTGGAAAACTCACCATTTTAAAGAGAGCGTCCACATTTATATGTGTTCTAATGACATTTCAAGCAAGTATGAATAATATTTTCATAATCTTTGTTCAGGGAATGTGGACAATATTTTGTTTATTAGTTTCGCTGAAGATCTCAACGTCTCCTACAAAAAAGCGTCAGGATGTCGCATGTTTTACCAGCGTCAAACAAATACATTGATAGTCCTTTTTTGGAAGAAGATATGTTCTCCATTTTTCAACCTCCATTCCTTCCAAAAGTTTTGTAACCTTCTTCTTTATGTTTTCCAGCTCTTCCCCGTTTGCTTGTTACTCGACTGAACTCTTTTCTTGCTTGTATAACCTCCTGCCTTCTTGTTATTTTCTGTCCTATGACTTTGAATTTGCTCATCTGCCTGTTGACAGTTTCTTTTTTTTTTAAGATGCGTTGTGACAATTGTTGAACATAAACTGCCTCAGCCTTTACAATGAGACTCAAGTCTTACATCCAGGCTCCTGCAGAGATGAGACAGATGCTGACTTCAGTGGTAAGAAAAGATGTTTGAAAAAAACTTGCCTTTCTGAATTAATTGGGCATAACAAGAGTTTTGAACTGTGTTTTAAATGTTGGCAATATCTTTATATTTTGTGTCTTTACTAAGGACACCTACCGACAGAAAAAGAGTTGGTAGTTTGATTCCAGGACCTCCTGTGGCAGCAACAGCCTCAAACAAGTGTTTGAGCCACCTGCAGATCAGACAGGCACAGTATTCAGGAGTCCATTTGGACCATTGTTACCCATATAGCAGCTGTAGCTCAATTTTGTGGGATTTTGTTGATGGATACTATTTGTAAGGTAAAAAAAAATAAACTACCCCATTTGGTCAACGGGTAACTTCAAGCAAATAAGCAACTGTTTAGTGTGTGTGGCATGTTATTCATGAGAGTCTGCAGTACTCTGTCTCTCTCTGCTTGTGTTATTACAAAAGGTTGAATGTGAAACATATACAACATCTCTAAGGGGTGAATGTAAACAATAGAAATGCATGCTGAGCTGTAAAACACACGGTACAGCATTCATGTTTTGTGTGTTTCCCAAAGAGGAAATGTCAAAGCTGAATTGGCAAAGAGCCAAAAAACGCATACACGCTTGCTTCAAAAACTAAGTGAGTGTATGTTTTGAATTTAAAAGGAGGAATCTTTGTTTACAGCTTCATCACATATTAAATCAATGGCTTGCAGTAATAGAACTGTTCAGAGAAGCTGGAATACACTGTGTGTGCAAGCAGTACTAAAGAGGAACAGATGACATATACTAATAGCTGAAGCAAGCAACTAGGAAGGATTAGAGAAGAAAATTATTTACCCACTCTCTGCAATGATCAACTTTGATCTCTTCACATTTAAGCATGAGCATCTGTACTTTAAAATTTATAGGTATTTTTATTTTACTTTATATTTTTAGCTGGACGGGGAACCTGTTTGTCCTTTAAAAACCATGCCAAAGACTGCCAACAACTACAATCATTGGTTACTTAATAATATAAACCCATCGAAGCATGGCACGACAAGCAGCTTGTCTAGTTTCGGTTTCCCTTTGGTTAATAAACTACGCCATAGTTGTGCCCAAGTGTGGCAGGAAACTTATAGGACATCGGAAAACTGAATCCAAAAGACCTAAATGTCAATGAGTTGCAGTTCACACAGCATGTTTAATAGGAGTTCAACCATTAAATCTGGATATTTCATGAGAACAACTCTAAAGCTATGATAGCGGAGAGTTATTTAGCCCAGAGACATCGATAACTCACACAACTGGAAAACCTCAGTTCAGGACTATGTGTTTTGTTGGCTTTTTATTACAGGCACATCAAAATGTGATTTTTCTTTTACATTTTCATTAATCTGTTTACTTTTATTGTTACCTTGATGAGTAAACCCTAAACTATTACTGCAGCTCAAGTGTAGTGATCTTGCCGGTTCAGTCAATCAGCCCCTTTAACTGACTGTGCTGTGTTGGTTGGGCGCTGTCCACAGAAAATGTAATTGGTTGTATTTTATATAAATTTGTATTGCTCATTTTTCAAATAGATAGTTTTCACTGTACCCTGATGTCCCGAGCACCTAATATTAGTCTCAATCAACTATGAAGATAGTAGTGGTTTCTGGAAGTTCACCTTTTTAAAAGGGCGGTGTTCTTAAGCTATTATCAACGATAATTCCCCTACCCAAAGTGGGTAGATGTCCTATTTCTGCGAGTTTGTAGAAAAGCTGAGAAATCTTAAACAGCGATACACTGTAAGCTAGTTATATGGATTGTTTTTGCTCATTAAAAAAGAAAGTGTTAATATCAGTGGAATACAATGATTAATTTGTAGATATTGAGTGACTACACTCATTTGTTGTAAAAGTTTTGGAGTCTGTTATTAATGCAACAATCCTGAAGATGATATACAAGCCTGGTTTGTCCCAGGTCTCATTGTCGTGTTTTAGTTCAGGAAGGATCAAACTGCAGAGTGGAAGTGATCAGGTTTTACTAGAATGAACAGAACTTACAGTGGCGAACAGGCAGATCAGTGGCACACATAAAGTCAGAACAACAAGAAGCATGAAATTAATGAAGAACATGAAGGCAAAGCAATGGACAGGGAAATGGGTTGGCAAACTGATGATGGATGGCCGCGAGGTTACCGTGGTCATCAACTTCTTTACAGGGAGAAACACGTAGCAGTGGATCCGTCATGAAAATATTGAGCCCATCAATCATGATGCAGTGGAGCCTCTTTGCATAAAGGTGGACCAGATTTATCACCTGGCATCTCCAGCATCCTACTTACACGTACAATCCCGTCAGAGCTCTCCAGATGAATGCAATTGGTACTCTGAACATGCTCAGCTTGGCCAAACGAAAGGGTTCAAGGTTTCCACTGGCCTCTACGTCTGAGGTTTATGGAGATCCAGAGGAACAGCCCCAAAATAACGACTACTGGGGCTTGAGTGTAGTGAGCATGAAAACATAGATAGAGCTGAGCTGAGAATTAAGAGAAAGAGAATAACAGGAATAATTATAAATGAACAAAGAACAAAACAATAAACTGGTAGACTAAGCACAAAGGAAATTAACTAATAAGGTAACATCTAATAAAAACCCAAAAGGTAATTTCACACCAAACGCCAACAAGGCAAATGGAGCGAGTGATTTACATGTTATCCAATGTAAAGGTGTGTTCAGGAGCAAATTAACAGTCCACAATGTGAACGACGCGCTTCAGTCAAAGCAAACCGCACAAATTGTGGTACCGCATGTACAGTGTGGTAGACGTATGTTTAGAACAAGGCGAAATTTTGCTTTTAAGGGTCCTCCTTGTCCATTTATTTAAGTGTAAAAAATTTTATATGTTATTTAAACAGTATAATAAGGCTATATTCCAATAACGCAATGATGGATTTACTGTTTGAAGACGCCTTTAGTTCGTGTTTTGGAGGGAGAACTGTCCCCCCATACTGGGTCCTGGACAGACAGACGTACTGCTGGAAGCAACCGTCATCCAGACTTAGCTCCAGGTGATGGTAGTCACTGAACTGGATGTGTCTCTGGAGGATTTGGTGGACCCAGAGGCACCAATGCCGTTCTTTTGGCTTTCCACATTACATAGGGCACTGATACTCTCAGTAAAATCCATCTCCGCCATGGTGAGTTGAACAGACAGGAGGATCCGGCAAGCGGATAGATGCTCCTTCTATTTGATGAAGGGAGCCGGGCGAAAGTTTGCTGCGTTGTCAGCGCAAATTGTTAGAGAGAGAGAGGTGAAATGTCAAGCGATCAACACGAAAAATTCGCCTTGTTCTCGTTCAGTGTGAACTTACTTTTAATATGGCAAACACTAAAGAGCATAACTGGGAAATGATCAAAAACATACACTCAGGCAAACCAAATTCCAAACACCTCAAGAATCGTGACACTCGTAGTTGCTTGAAAATGATCTAATCTGCCAACACAACTCGAACGTAGTAACATGGACGTTGCTCAGCTGAGAAAACTGTGACAAACAGTATGAAAGTGTAGATGTTTAACATTCACTCATGTACTGTTGTGTCACAAGGGTGTAAATGGACCCATTGAGTCTGCAGCAGAAGAGAACAACTGCCTTTTAACGGCTGAACCGGCTCAGGGTGAGCCGCAACCTGCCGTAAACCAGAGAAGACACGCAAAAAACAGAAGCACTGATACAGGAGAACTTTCTGTGTTAAAGAAAAACACATGTTGAGTTAATCTCTCTTGTATATATATAGTCCTGGATGGGTGATAACTACTTAATTTAGTGAATACAAAAGGTTTTACAAGTAATTAATTTATCACAATTTCTTTGTAAAGCGAGGCTGGAATGTTTCTTCAAAATTTATTTTCTTAGCTCGGAGATTACAGTCCTCCATGCCAGTGATTTTCCAACCTAAGAGTGTGCTATTGTTCACAATCCAAACTGTAACATGCAAGGGGTCCATACCAGCACCCATGTGACTGTATTGGAGTCAGCTCCTCATTCCCTTGGGTGTCATACAACAAAACAGAGTATTAGTGACCCACATATTGAAAGGGTTGCGTTTCCCTAACTCATGAATAAGACAAAGAGAGAATGAGACAAGTGAGACAAGGGTAGAGGAATGCAGAACTTCCAGGAATAAGCATAACCACAGCTCATGCACAAAAACAGTTGTAGGTCATGATACTGACTAATGTATGGACATTAACGGGATTTAGAGAGGAAGTTTATGTACCATGAGGAATATGTGACAGTTAAATATCAGCTGAAAATATTTTATGCTAATCTGAGATACAATATGGAATATATGTCATTAGATCTTCAGCATAAGAAAAACAACAAATGAACTCCGTCACCATCATCATCATGGTCACTTACAAAGGTGCGTGTTGAGTGCTTGAAGATGTTGTATAGCACCTTTAAACCTGTTTATTTTACATTTAATGTTTGGAGAAAATTGTAATATCTTGATAAAGGAAATTAATAATCTGATCAAAAAGGTAGACTGGAATGACATTTTTAAGCACTGAACCATTAAATTCATTTACACACAGTTCATGTGCTTTGTACGATGTCAAAGTCAGAACGCATAACCTGCCGGGGTGGACAGGATAGCTACAAGCTTTTTCATCCGTCTCATATACTCCATGTTCGCATGATTTATGGCTCTGCTCAGGGGCTTTAGATCAATCTGGTGGTCTGGTCTTCCACTCAATTTTAGATCAAAACTTTGATATTGGACACATTTTCAACATTTGGAGGTGTATGTCTGGCAGTTTGTAACTTAAAGGCCTCATGTTATCATATATTGAAGCCAGAAAAGCTTTTTTGGACTATGTTAAACAGATGCATGACTCCTAATTAGTGACGCAAAACGAAAATGTTTTGAGCACTTTTACGTCAAGGATCTGTGCAGAAAATGCAAATGAGCTCTATGGAAGAGAACAGGTGAAAATGACAGAATCTCTTGACCCTCCAAAACAGTGTCTCTGTTAGTATTATTTTTTATGCCTGCACATTATAAAGCAATTGAAATTTAGGAGAAGGAGAAACCCAAAGCTAATGTCTACCCTAAGCAAATTTGTTTTGACAGCTCTTCCAAGTTTCTGATGCAATAAACACACAGAAGTGAAAAAGATGTAGTCAGCGGCGGTGACTTCTCTTCTTTATAGCTGTTTTTTCTGCTTCTCATTACTTACCTAGTTTTTTTTTTTTTTTAAAAAGCATGTTAATAGAAAAAAGAAATGCTAATAAAGTCCAAATAAATCTATTTATAGTGCTACAGTTTATAAGAGGCTCGCCAGCAATGAGCACATCAGGGCCAAATTGGGACAGTACTCTGCCCTAGGATACCTAACCATGTTGTTTGAAGTCCTTTCATTGGGTTATAATCTCCCACACCAGAACTTCTTCAGTAAAATTCCACAACATGAAGACAAAATTCAGAGAGAGTGTTGATGGGGAGAAATTTCCTGGGTATTTTTAAAAGGTGCCCGTTTGCTTTTTGATAGCAAAAGCTGTGACCGCACTAAACGCAACGTTTTTTATTTATTCTCATTTGTAGAGAAGTATTAAAAAGACTGAACAGAAAACTGTTGCATCACAACAATGACGCTGTTCCTTTGTATAAAATCGGGCACCAGATGTCGGGAAAGCTGCTTGGCCATTCACCAGGTGTGTTTGTTCTGCTGCTGTCTGTTTACTGAGGGTTTGGGGAAAATCAAGGTATTGTCTCCAAGACCGAACAGGTGGATAAAGGCTTAGACGCAAACACAACATAAGCAGACTGTAGAAAACCGGACGAAAAACAAACAAACAAAAAAACCTGGTCTGTGAGCAGTCCAAATGTCCCCCAGGAACATGACAGCTCTGCAGTGAATGGTTGCATATTTTACAGTCAGCTCGTATGGATGCAACAGAATAGATAAGGTGCATTTATTTCTCCAAAGTAACACACTTCTTCATTCCTTTGTCTGTGTGTCTTTTCTATTTTTGGATTTTTGCTTACAAGAGGGCTTCCAAAACATTTAAAAATTACACTCAAACAGAACAAAGGGACATACAGCAGTGTGTCTTTGCTGGTGGCAATAAACGGCGCTTGTTAACAGAGATTAACAATGACGTTTTGCACTTCAAACGCGAGTGTTCCACGTCAAGACATCTTTGTGTCCAGTCATCATTCCTTTGCTTCCTCTGTTATCTTTCCCTCTGAATCTTTGCCTCCCTGAGAGCTTTCCCTTGCATGTGGTGCACCATGTGCCGTGGAGAAAAAAAGAAAAAAGATATTCAGGAAAATCTCTATGGATAAGAAACTCTGGTAGAAAAAAAAACCCAAAACAAAACAAACAAACTGCAAAAGCAGGCAACAAGGAGTGCATGTGGTGTGAAGCAAAAAATGTGGAGCATGATGTGCTGAGACTGACAGTGCTGTGTGCGTATGCCTGCGCGAGAGAGGGAGGAGATGCAGTGTGGAGAATTCATGTGCTGGAAGGAGATTTAAGTGGAGAGCGAGAGCAGAGCAGCAGAGAAGGGACTGGGGCGAGAGTGGGAGCCGAAGACTGAGAGAGAAACAGACAAGAGGAAGAAGGGAGCAGGGAGCATCGGAGACGGGTCTCCTTCTTACCGCCGCCTGACGGATCTCCCTGAACAGAGCTGTCGGGCTGCTGCTGACTGGCGAGTGGATCCTCTCGCAGCACCCACCAGAGTTTTTCCCGGTGGCTATGCATTCGGCTTGCGTTCACCTCTGCTGGTTCCAGCGCTGGCACACATGAGTGAAGGTCTGACCAGCTTCCCTCTGGACCTGACTCAACACCCATGAACCCCAGCCAACTCTGGCATACCCTCTCATTAAGGTAAGTAAAACAAAGACTTTTACTCGCTCTAATTGGCGTCCAAGCAGCGTTTGACCTGTTCAGTCACACATTTACATAATTAAGAAATTGCTCTGAAACCAATGAAACGTGTACTAATTTACGCGTGCTTTGTCAGCTTAGAGTTGAAATGAGGCAGCACAACATAGGTCCTACTTTCACTGTCTCCAACCTCGTTTGATGGACGCGCGTATATCAAGTGATGACCCCATGCCTTACAACCTCCTGGTCCTTCCGCTTGTACAGTTATTGCTTCTTGTGTTATTAGCTGCACACTCCTTCTGTATCCTGTGTGACTTTAACGTATTTTGGTGTTTAGATGAGATGTTATGAACGTGTAGGTCCTGGCATCTATTACCCTCACATTCAATATAGGTCAACTGAGCCAGATCTTCATTCTGTTTGTTGTGCTGAGAAATGGATTGAGTTAAAGCTCTGTCCTGTGGACTGCGATGGCTCTGAGAGACTTGCTATGAAAGACATCTGTGGGAAATTTAATGAATTGAGACACAGTGTGGGGTAGCGTTTTTTTTTTTTTTTTGTTGTTGTTGTTGCTCTATTGTTAAATTATGTGATTAACATGTTGACTTCTCTTCATCACAAATAGACCCCCCCCCCCCTCAAAAGCAGCTTGCCTAAATATACACGACTCTGTAACGTGAGCTTTAACTATCAGGAACTAACCCTGGCGCTGCCGCTCTCTTCTGCGTTGATGCTTAATTCGTATCTTCTGACTGGATTTGCTTCTGCAGGTAAACCTAAATAGGTTACAGACATGGAATGAGAAAGTGCACCCTGTTTAAATTCTAGGGTTTTACATATTTTCCATTCTCTGCGTCAGGCTGCATTTAGTTTCTCAGGCACTTTCCAGCTTTTAGATTCTTTTGGGTTACTTTAATCTTTGATTAACAACATAAAGACGTGTTGGAATAAGGCAATTTTTAACAATTGATGTTAGATTTTAGTCATTTTAGAACTTGATGAAGATCAGATCATTTGTACATGGAAATTCAAGGACTGATAGTGTACACTGAGCTCACAATTGCATTTTAGAAATACACTGTGATTGATTTGCTGCATGAAGAACTACCAGGTTGAAAATTTTCAACAGTTTCCATTTGACTTTCTTAAACTGCTGCTTAGCACAACTACATAGATGTCAGTAAATCAAGTATAATACCTATAAACCCTTTTGTGCTCATATTTAATCAACATTGGAAGAAATCTATTGTTCATGCAATTAGAACTCTTAAGAACGAGCAATTCAACACCCTGGGTTGGGGTTATTTTCAAACAGTAGTATGATTGGAACTGATAATAATAAACGTATTCTGCCTGAGATGTGATCATTTTTAAGAGGATGTGTCAAGTTTGGCACAGCACACATCCTAATATCTTCTGCTGTTTGATATTCTGCATGACCCTGCCAGCTGTAAAAATAATTAGACAACCTGTGTCCAAAATCTAACATTAGGACACAGAGCTTAGCCGTTGCCAGCTGTCATTATTGCTGAGGGAAATCCGTAATACCCACTGCTATACGGCAAATTTATTTTAGTCACGTGACGGTCCAGACCAATGTGGGAGTGCAGCTGAGAAACTGCATGTCAAAGCGAGAGACAAAGATGCCATTGTAACGTCAGGATTTTTTTTTCTTTTAACTAAAAACTGAAAGAATGCACCAGGAGTTCATGTTGCTGCAGTTTTATCCAAGGATCCTTCGGACATCCTTGGGACATAAAGGAGGAAAATCTTCCTCATCAGAGGCTAAAATAGCTGGATAGAAAACTACCCATTAGGTTTTGTCTAATTATAAGGTAGGGTTGTAAAATACCTCGGCAATTCATCATCATCATCATCCTAATACTCTTGTCTTCCCATTTATCCGCCTTTTTCTGAGATCGATTCACCCAATCAGCTGGCTAAAAGAAGCCTCCCACACGTTTCCCTCACTTACAAGAAAAGCAAACAAACATATTGGGCTGTTTGGAAGCCTGTCTGCTAGAGAAAACACCCACAGCCCAGTTGTTGTGTAAAAAAACTAAGAGTGGAAACATCAGTCTTAAGGTAAGGAGGGACACTGAAGGACAAAAAAAAAGGACTTAGACTAAGTCTCAACTGTATTTATCCCTTGGGATTGCTCCTTCAGGGAAATTCTGGAATTTCATATTCAAGGATAATATCTGATGTAAAATACTAATTAAATTTCCAAGGAAAACTCAACATTTTGGTAGTTATGATTCTGCATTTTCTGCATTCTGCTTAAGTGTGTCAAAATAACAATACATGAATGTTTCAGATAGCATAACTGTAATAAACAAAATCTTAGTTTGCTTTAGTAGGAGTACAACTTTTTTTACTATTTTAAATAAAGCAGTTACTGTAGATCGCAAATTAGATTTTTTTAAATCTATGAAACTATGAAAACCATGGTATTTTTAACCAAGCCAATGTCTATTTAGTATCATAATAAATGTGAAAATGTGGCATTTGCGGTGAATTATTTTAGAGTAAACTGAGTTTTCTTCACAGGTTGTCACCTGGGAAATGATGCATATTATTACATAAATAATTTACCACAATAAAGCTGCAAAAAAAGAAAAAAAAGGAACAAGGAAGTTTTGTTCAGCTGCAGGAATCCTTTTCAGTTTGGTGAAATGTGATTTTGCTTTTGTGAGATTGTTTTTCAGCAGCTCACAGCATCTGTGTGGTATGGCATGGTTCAAGTGTCAGTGCATGCCTCTGTCTGTTTTATAAAGTAGGCACCGGCATTTGACTTTATATAAATAACTCATGACATAACCCATAAAGAGTCACTCTGTAACACTGTACAGCCAGTGCCTTGCCAGTATGGTGAAAGGTTTGAGC
The DNA here is from genome assembly GCF_011125445.2 of Fundulus heteroclitus. Lineage (NCBI taxonomy): Eukaryota > Metazoa > Chordata > Actinopteri > Cyprinodontiformes > Fundulidae > Fundulus > Fundulus heteroclitus. The sequence goes on from NW_023396967.1 coordinate 426,875, forward strand.
CCACAATTAATCGGGTTTATGGAGCAGCTGAAGGAGAAGTCCCTTTTGAATTAGAAAGGTGACGTTTTATTGGCTGCAGTCCACCGGCTGAGCGTGTGTTCGCTGTCCGGTCGTTGCATCACGCGTGTGCTGTCGTGTCTCTGATAATGCGCCTTTATTTTTAAATCCTTTTTACTTCCCTTGTTTTTTGCTTCTGTCTTATATTCAGATTTTCTTTGAAATGGTTAACAAAGGGTTGTAGGAAAGAGTAAAGCTCTGATTTACTTTTGTAGTAGCTTACATGAAAACATGATTGTGCAAAGATTTTAGCGGAAGAGGTCATTGACATTGTGTAGGAGTGCATAATGAATGACGGTTTATCATTGTTCCCCTGTGGGTGCTTATTCGTGCTTCAGCTTGTTACATCCATATTCTATATATACAGAGCAGTAGCGTAGAGCTTGCATTTAAACCACCTCACTGTTTTACTGATTCATTCATATAAACCGACACAATGCCTAGTATATGAGTGTCGCCTTTTATTGGAGAAAAGAAGAATATGCTATAAAGTTGAGATAAATTCATTGTTCATTAAGAGTAGCTTTTGTGCCATAACTTCAAAACATTATACCACTTCTAGTTTTTAAAGCATCATAGTGTTAGGAGCCTGAGCCTGACATGAGATTCTTGGACAGGTGAAGAACAAGCAAACAATACCACAATTACCCAGTTTAACTCTCCAAACTCTGGATTGTTATAGACATATCTTTGTGCCTTAGATATATTGTAAAAGTATTGTGTAATTAATTGACTGTTTATGCGGGGGACTTTCATAGATTTTAAGGAATCAAAGGACTCCCATCGTTTGTGCAACTGATAGTGATCCTAATCAGAGTGTTTCTGATAAGCCTCATGGATGGATTTGCCTTGATAAGAATGAACCTGTCAATAGAGTCCACTGCAGATGTAAAGCTGGGAAAGTTAGACTGTAGATTGTAGCTTTCACTGATAACCTACAGCTTGGCCAACTAAGCTTTAGGCAGCTGTAGCTTTACCAGATATACAGTGATATTTAATAAACATAAATATCATTCAAAAGGTTGTTTATTTCTGTAACATAATTCATTAAGTGAAAGACATTATATAGATTTATTGCACACATTTTCCGCTTAGAGCTAATAAAAACATCTAAAATTTGAATATTACTTCAGACCAATTACATTGTTTTAAATACAGAAAGGTGGGCTTGATTAAAATTGTATTTAAGTTGTTGACATAAGGCACTTTTATTCTTATAATCCAGTCTCATAGGAACATATATTCTAATTTATGGAATATGGCTGTATGTAAAACTATAGAATGAGCTATTGCCATCAATCCAGATAAGATGGTAACAGAAGGCCACCACCATCTGACATTTGTGATATGGTGCAGTATCCTGCTGGAAGTAGACATCAGGAGATGAGGACACTGTGATTTAGAAGGGGACATATGCAAAATCCACTTTTTAACCCTTTTGTTGAGTGCGTTGAGTTTCTAGGAGGTCTGAGTCTGACAAGGAGCTGCACAGAAAACATTACATTCTTTCTGGGTCATATTGTTCAAGCTGTTCAGTTTTCTATTATGCTTCTTGAACAATTACGTCACAATACCTGTCGTGAAATTGTTAGACAAGGTCATGGACTTCTGCCTAACCAATTTTGCGAATCCACCATTCTTCTTTCTCAGAGGAATTTTGTAGTCTAAGCCTAGTGTTGCTGAAGCTACAAATGGATAACAGGCCATCGAAATGTTTGGTTGCTTATTACTCTGTGCCCAGAGATATTACAAAAACGGCAGAATGGGGTGGAAAGGAACACTCTGCAACCTGGAGGGGGGCAGGGTGTGAAGTGCCTTCTTTAGATTTAAAGAGACAGCACCAAAATGAGTTGCTCTCAGACACACCTCAGAACAGAGGTATAAAGGGGGAATATGGGGGTACATTAAAGAAGAATTCAGACCAAAGCATTGCAGTTCCACTTTATATGAACCACAACTAAATGCTTTCAATATGAAAAGGAAGGACTGAAAAGCATGAGAAGTCCCCTTTAACTGAAGGACATGGTTAGCAACAATTCTCTAGCAGGCGGTGGCATTTAAAAAAATGCTCAGCGGTGCCAAAAGTTTTCCAAGAAAAATACCCAAACCCTAACCCAAACCATCTTACCAACAATAGTAGCCTGAACTTTTGACGTAAGAAGGAATGAATGCATGGCTTAAATCGTTCACGAAAATTTCTGATCCTATCATCCCAATATTTGCATGTTTCCATCTATCAATGTCCACTTTTAGTGAGTGTGTCAACTTGTAGCCTCAGTTTCCTGTTCATAGCTGAAAGTTAAGGCAAGAGTCGTTAAACAGTCTGTTGACCTTCCCCAATTTTATTCTACAGAATACATAAATTGGACAAACTAGCACAACATTTGTTCACAAGTGAAGAAATTCCATTTCACAAAAACTGAACAAACTGGAAATCATAAATTGTTTAACTTCACAAAGATAATCACACATTTATTCTATAGGAAGTTTTTGACCGCAAGCCTTCCTTCTTGGAGGAGCACAAGGCCGTCTTTGAAACCAAAGACTACGAGTTTCTTCTGTCTTTGATTGTGTCTACATAATCAGGAACACTAGTCAAGCTATGAAGACCCTCAGCAAAGCAAGTTATGTCTGGTGTTTAACAAAGAAGCCTTGCATTTCAAAAACCATTCATCCTCCATGGGGAAAAGGAAACTGTACAGTCCATTTACAAACCTGACTTCACCAGATCATCAGGATTTCATTCCATTCAGCCACTGTCTGTTTTTCATCCACTGTGTGGTTGAATATGAGGTCAAGCATAACAAAGCTGCCCTTGACAAATCATCAGTGTTTTCCCCCCTTAACGTTGATGATGCTGTAATTTATCATATTTTACTGTAACTTTGGGGTTTGGCAAGCAATGTTTATCGTTTTGTTCTCGTGTCAGTAAACCGGTTGTAATCTGTTCACCACTGGGTATGTAGAGGACGTCTTTTCTGCAAACAAACAGATGTGTAACTATGTCCTACAGAGGCAGCATCCATCAGGTTTATATCATTTTTTTGCAAAATCTTTTCCATGTTGCAGGTTTATGGAAATTTCTCAGAAATCCAATACAGTGTTGTTGATTTTTCTCGTCGTTGATGAAAAAAAAGTATCAATATATCAGTCTTGTGGTTTACTGATACTGTGGTATACAGCAGTGGAAATCGAGCAGTCATAAATTCATTACCATGAATGAGTCCAGCAGTTTGCTTGCCTATTTCCTTTTTTTCTTGAAAGTAGGAAATATATTGGGATCAGTTAAATATATTGCTCTAAATGCAATGTTTACGTAAGAGCTATGGCAAAATGCATCAACCATAAATGTTTAATTTACTATATAAATAACATTCAAACTGGTGTCTGGAGCCGACGGTGGGCCTCCACCTCAGCATCATTTTAATAACGTGTAATGAACTCTCCATCTATATGCTTTTTTATCTGAACTAGATCTATTTTTTTTTTTTTACCGTGGCACTGATGCGCTGCAGAAATGCGAAGCTTTTACCACATAATTTGTCACAGCTGTGCCACGTTCATTAACCCTGTCATGACTTTGTTTTTTTATTTTTTTATTTCACTGTTTGGAAAAATCACACGGGGGATAGAACAACACAATGAAAATGCAAATAAATTTTGCTCTTAAGCAAGCTGAAAGCACTGCTCACTGAACACAGAGTGCCGTGCTGCTGCAGCTCAATGGGGCACAGCACCTTTTCCTTTCTCAAGTAATGGAAAGTACTCTGTTGTTAAAAGAAGCACTTCACTGCAGGCTGTATCTTGTAAAAATAATTAAAGAGGAGGCACATTATCCGCATTGGCCAAAAAAGCCCAGAGTATAGCTTTATGGAAGGAAATTTGTAGTTTGGACAGCTTTTTGTACTAAAAGAGGCTGGAATAAAACTACAAAGCTGGCTTGTATTACTCTGAGAAAAATATTTCTCAGAGTAATTGAACAACCAAATGACACAAACATGATATATTTTTTTACTATTGTTTTATCTGAAGGTCCATATTATTTTATTTAACCAATTCATTGTTAATTCAATAGCTACTATTTGCATAGCGCAGTCTAATTCTGTGAGATCCAATGATGTGAGATCTGCCGTCTAGCTGTTGTGAGCACATGCTTTTATGCATTGAATTTATAAGGGGATACAGACATGAACGTGAATGCTGCAAAGTTGACATGCTTTTTGTCTCTGTTTGAGACTCTTATTTTGAAGTAAGAATAGAGTTAGCTAAGTTCTTCTTTTTTAACAAAAAAAAAACAATGTTTTTGCACATAGCTACTTGGTTAGATGAAAAGAAGGTGAAAATATCAGTTAAAATACAATATTTTTGGGAGACAATGATAAGTAATTACAAAAAAATATTTCCCTTTTCACATGACATATAGCTTATTGGAATAGTAAGACATCAGTTGGGACAAAAAAATCCATCCATTGTGTTATGTGGGCAGAGTTGTGAGGATGTAGTTGCATAGGTGTGTGAATATGAAATAAAGTTAATTTGTCAGAGCAGGATTTCCAGACCTTTTCTCATTAGCGCCCTTAGCTAAAGCAAGACTAGGGATTAAAGTTACATCATTGTCCTAATGTATCAGTCAGGAAAAGAATGCAAAATAGACAACAGTGGCATTTCGAAAACTAGATTTCTTGAAAATAGACTAAATTAGATGTAATCTGTCCAGGTAGGTGAACAGAAGGGCAACAGAAAAACTCATGCAGCAGCAAATATTTCTCTTAAGTAGCTTCTGATGGTGTTTTTTAAAAATATATATATAAATACAATACTTACAAAATTAGCAAGATACTTCCATCTCAAAATTTGCTATATTTTAAGATCTGAATAAAAACAAAAAAAAATCATATTATACTACAAAAAGCCATTAAACTCAATAAAAACAAATTAGTACAACACATTGAAATGCAAAACATATGCAGTCATATTGAATAAATTAGAATATTTTTGAAAAGTTTATGCATTTCAGTAACTCGGTTCTCTAAGTCAAATACATTATTTAGATCAACCCAGACTGACAATGTTTTAAAGCTTTTATTTATGTTAGTTATGGTTTTTTCACCTCCAGCTAATAAAACACAGCGTTTGAAATAGAGCTGTGCATAAAAATCGATACAAAGATTAATATCGATTTTTTTAAAAAATGATTTAAAACCGATATTCTGGCTTTCAATATCGATTTACCTCCCAACACCTAGGAGGCGCCATTGCAGCCTAACCTTCATCCCTAAAATCAGACGTTTGGGCACGTTTTTGGTTTCTGTGATACAATAAATGCATTCGACCAAATGCACTTTGTTTTCCTGTTAATATATCAGTGTTCAATAAATTGAACATAAATATAATATTTGGCTGGTTTTGTTGATTGAATGACTTTGAGCATTTGAAAGTAATAAATATCGATATTGGAGTCAAATCAAATCAAGGTGAGCTATATCGAGAATCGTATTGTATCGTGAGCTATGTATCGAAAATCGTATCGAATCGGCTCATCCTAGATGATACCCAGCCCTAGTTTGAAACTAGAATTTCGCATCAGACCAACAAAAAAGCAACATTTTTAATGCACAAATGGGGGGCTTAATGAAAAGTATGTTGAATACTGGCTTAAATGTTGTTGTTTTTTTCAAAAAGTACTTTTAATCTGACATACAAGCCTCTTAGAAGTATCAAATATGACTGTATAAGAATTCTATAATCTGTGTCTGCACAACCGATTACCCAGAAGCTATGATTTTAAGTTCTTGAATAGTGATTTATTTGCTTTCTGGTGAGTTATTTCAGTCATGACAGGCTTACATTGAGAATTCTTACCAAATGTACTCTGTCTAAAAGGTACTGCAAGGTCCCCGCTCACAGCAGCTCTGTTGGTCCTCGAAGCGCTTGTCAATGACGTGACAAGTGCTTTCAGGGGAGGAAGTGCAAGACCATGCAATACTTTAAAGACTAGACAGAGATTCACAAACATGTTCATATTCTCCCGACTCAAAAGATAAAGTTTTGCTAAAATATTGTAGTGATGATATCCTACATGCTTTTCCTCTATGATCTTTGTTGTTTGTTCGTACATCGAAGAGTTACCCTGCCCCCGGCTTGTTACACAGTAAATTATGTGTGAGAGAAAAAATCATAGCATTCATGAATTTCTTTGCAGCAAAGTTAGACACACAGGGTATTTTATACCTAAACTTGGCATCGTTAAACTTA